>NW_028263381.1:26822500-27002500 GCF_051168715.1 Poecilia mexicana
AATCATTAATTTACAATTAGTCCAACAATTTAGTAATTTAGTAAGAGCACCAATGAAGAAAAAACTGTTAAAAATGTAAATATTTTGTGTCTAAAACAAAAACATTGTTTATTTTTACCCAGAATTCCTCTGGTGGCTTTAAAACGCTGCAGATCGAAGAGATTTAATAAAATCAGCAGCTTTGGATCAACTCATCCATTTTTACAGTGCAGAAGAGTCACAGCGATAATACAGCATCACACAACCAGCCCACATGCAGCTCGGTGTGTGTGAGAGAGAGAGAGTGTGTGTGTGTGTGTGTGTGTGTGCGTTTGTTTGTAATACCTTGTGGGGACGATTTTCCTGACATATGCTACGTTGTGGGGACCAGTCGCTCCTCGTGGGGACCTGAGCCTGGTCCCCACGAGGGGAAACCCTGTTTTTGGGTCAGGGGTCAGAGTTAGGGCTAAGGTATGAATTGAGTTTTGGTTAGGGTTAGGGTTAGGTATGTGATGGTTAGGGTTAGGAAAAGGGTAAAGGTCAGGTTTAGGCTGTAGAAATTAGTAGAAATGAATGGAAGTCAATGGAAAGTCCCCACAAAGATAGCAAAACAAACGTGTGTGTGTGTGTGTGTGTGGGGGGGGGGGGGGTGTGTGTGTGTGTCATCGGCCGGCGTAGCCGGCAGGAGAAGGCAGCTGTCTGACCACATCTACACACACTGCAGGAGAAGGTGCTCACACACACACACACACACACACACACACACACACACACACACACACACACACACTCCCTGCCTGCTTAATGAGGGTTAATGAACGGAGAATCCTGACTGGTTCACCGGTTTCTGCCTCAGCTTCCCTCATGCAGACGGACGGCTCACATGCAGCTCAGTGCGTGTGTGTGTGTGTGTGTGTGTGCGTGCGTGCGTGCGTGCGTGCGTGCGTGTGCGTGCGTGCGTGCGTGCGTGTGCGTGCGTGCGTGCGTGCGTGCGTGTGTGTGTGTGTGTGTGTGATGTTCACACAGAGTTTATCATAAAATATAAACCTCTTAAGAATCACAAACTCTGACAGTTTGATGTCTGAATGAACAGACGGTTTTTGTTTAATGGAAACTTTAACAGTAAATATTTCAATAATCTTTAAAACCTTTAACTCACGTTTGGTATCGAAGTGAAAAATTACAGTCAAATAAAAATAAAAAAGTAAAAATGGTAAAATGAGATTTTACTGAATGTTTAATAAAAGCTTCTGATAAAATCCAGAGAGAACAACAAACATTTTGTTCAAATTCAGGAAGAAAGTTTCTCACTAAAACCAAAAACATTTTCTCTGTAACGACGTGAAGCTCCTTAAAATCATCCGGACCAGAGGCACCAGACGTCTGTGGCTCCGGTCCGGATCGGTTTTCTCCGGTCCGGATCGGGTCGCTGTGGTCCGGATCGGTTCTCTCTGGTCCGGATCGGTTCGCTTTGGTCCGGATCGGGTCGCTGTGGTCCGGATCGGTTCTCTCTGGTCCGGATCGGTTCTCTCCGGTCCGGACCGGTTCTCTCTCCAGCGTTGCTCTGCTGCTCCCACAGCTGATGAACCGGTCCAGCACCAGAACGCCTCCTGACTCTCCAGGACCTCCATCGCTGACATGAAGATCACTGGATGTTAGTCAGTGTGTTTGATGTTCATGACTGGATTTACTTACATGATCCCTGAGATCTGGACTTTGACTAGGCCTAGAGAAGGTGGAGAACCTTCTGGTTGGGACTTTGTTTCTATTTCAGTTCCTGGTGGAAGAAAAAACACGACTTTAATCTTCAGGTTTCCTCCTTAAATAAAGCTGCTGCTCCACTGAACGGTTTCAGCCCGGCTGGTTTTTATACTGAATCATTTCATTTGGAGGTTTTCTGGTTTTAGGAAGAGGAAGAGGAAGAGGAACCTGCAGCGCGACCGGCCGACTGCTCATCTGTTCCTGTGGTGGAGAAAATACAGATTATAATTTAATCTCTTTAATTTGTGTCTTTGTAGCTGATAAAACATTTTGGATCTTCTTGAAATAGAAAAATAATGAAAACATGAAAGTCATTATATGGAAATTTAACAGGAACAAAACGTTTGTTAGTTTTTTTCTGTCAGGTTTTACACAATTAAAGACAATTAATGTCAGAACTTTAGACTGAAGTGGAAACAGAACAAAATAATATCATAAAATGTCTCAAATTGTACAATTTTTCAGCTGTTTAAACTGGTGCTACCTTGAAAATAGCTAGCAAGCTAGCTGGCTAAATACCTCCTTAAACGAAGTAAAACAGATTGTTTTTTTGTTATGACTCTTATTTTGAAAAGCTAAAGTAGGAAGTGGAATCCAGAATGTTCGCTGGGAGACCAGAGAAAGAAAAGGCTCGTGGTCTGAAGGCAAGTAGCTGTTCAGAAGGAATTTAACTTTAAGATGTTTTTCCTCTCTCTCTCTCTCTCTCTATATATATATATATATATATATATATGTGTGTGTGTTTATATGTCTTATATCATTTTTGATGTCGTCATTGTATTCGTGTCACCGTCTCATTTAAGTTTATGTTGTATTTTTAGTTTGACGGTGTTGTTGGTGTCAATAAGAAATAAATGGAGTTTTAACAAGAACAACTTTAAAGATTTTCGTTAAAGCTGACGTCACACCAGCAGTTCAACGAGCTGCCCGTCAGGAAGAGGCGGAAGTGATGAACAATTACAACTACAGCGTTCAGAAGTAGCTAGGTTAGCTTAATAACATGCTAGTAAGCTAGCAATGAGCTAAATATGGCAGACTTGAAAAATTAGATATTCTAGATTAAAATGTTTTCAGATTTATTTTTTAAGTCAATTGCTAAAAATGTTTTACAGATCAATATTTCAGGTCATAAATATATTTAATATCAGGCAGAGAGAACCTGAGCATAATTGAAAAGTTGCTGGTGAAATCATGAATTTATTGGGACCAAATTATTTGGAAAGTTCAGGTAAATATTAAAACCTGGTCAGAATCAGATCCAGTCTGACAACATGAAGCAGGCGACACAAACTTTAGCTAGTAGCAAGAAAAAAATAATTTCTTTTTAATGAACTCTCACTGCAACTTGAAGATCATTTGACGTCGTTCTCTTAGGGTTTGTCCGAACAGCCTTTACATTGTTATTGTTTTTAGTAAATGGTGTTCATGTTATTTTTTCTGGAGCCCTTCAGGCCTTCAGGCCTTAAATAGAGAAAGAAAACATGACGAACCGTTGAAACGTTGATGGTTAATGTTGAAACGCTGCAGACGTGCAGCTCTGAGCGGCCGGCGCCTCGTCTGCAGCGTCTTTATGTAACCGCTGCAGTCTGAGCTCATTAGACACAAACAGAAACAAACGATGACTAAATGCAGGACCGACGGCTGGGAGTCCAGTCTGGGGTCAGGAACGAGGCCACAGTTTGTTCCTCTGACGTTTGGGCGCTCACTGTCAGACTAAGTTTAAAGTTCACTCAGCTGCAGCTCAGACTTTAGTTGTTTTATTTAAATGAAGGTTGAACTAACGAAGTTCTCAGTTTGGTCTAGTTTCTGTGTGCCGGTCAGACCAGGCCGATGCTAACTGAAGACGCGTCGCTCCGTTTGGTTTTCCTCCAACATTCATGCGACAGAAACTGTGCCGATGTTCTGCTGGTGTCGTCTGAGTTGGACCTGGATGTTCATCCAGCCGACCATCACATCCCCACCGCCGCCCTGCAGCCGCAGCCACCAGGGAGAAAAACACAGCAGAGGAAGAAAACCAAGATTTAAGCAGCTTGGGTCGTCAAAATAAAAGCTTCTGCCTCATAATTCATATAAGACCCACAATAAATATTACATTTATTGGTGGGACATCTAGTAAAATTACTCTTTAATAATTCTATAATGATTTAATCATCTTTCAGTTTATTAAGCCCCCTCTCCGTTGTTTCTCTTGACTGGTACTACCAGGTCCGGTTCTGACCCAGCTGAGTGTCTCCACTGGGTTAGCAGCAGGACAGCTGGCTCTAGCTAATGGTGTTGGAGCTGCTAGCTAACTGGATTAAATTCTGCTTTTGGTGTTAATAATGCTAACAGTGCTGGCTCTAGCTAATAGCGTTAGCTTCTGCTACTGGTGTTAGGTCCTACAATGGTGTTAGCTCCATTAGCAGGAGCTAACTTGTGCTAGCTCCTGCTAACACCACTGCTAACATAGTAAACAGTGGATCACAAACTGATCATGTTTGTTCATTTCCACAGATATCTCACTTTGAGACAGTTTTCTTTAATCCAGACGTTTTGTGGGCCTTGTGTTAGCTTATCGTTAGCCTTGAAAACGGTGGAGACACCAAAGATGGATGGATGGATGGATGGATGGATGGATGGATGGATGATGGATGGATGATGGATGGACCTATTACCCGTCCCCTCCCCGTCCTCTGCAGGGCTCTGGTTTGGACCGATGTTGGTTCGGAGTGACGTCTTTGTTTTCTACTCAGGCCTTCAACGTTTCAACTGCATCCAGAAATAAAATCTTGTTTATCCATGAGACTCAGCTCAGTCCCAAACAACCCCAAGGCCTTCTGGGAAACGTAGTTTACCTGAAACGAGGAGGTGAAGCGTCGAGGTAACCGAGTTTGTTTCCAGGGAGGAAAGTCTCTGAATCCGAAACCAAGGGAAGAAAAAACGTAGCGAGAGAGTCAGATTCTCACTTTACTGACATTTAAATCAGGTACATCACACACACACACACACACACACACACGCTCACTGAGTACTTGACGGTTTATGGTGAGTCAGCGTATCTGTGGGCGGAGCATCTGAGTCAGCCTCAAACAACTCCAGAGCCAATAATACATTCCTCCATCGTCCATCCATCCATCCTTCATCCCTCTCTCCAACCTTCACCATAACATCGATCTTTAAAACGTTTCTTCTTCTCTTGTGAAGCTGCATTTACTCAGAAAGTGGATCAGTGGAACCTGAAGGTGATCAAACCTGCAGCTGCAGCAGATGCAGCACCGTCCTGCTCCTCTTTCTGCTCCCTTCATCTGGTTCTGGTTTCTCCTCTGCGTCTCCACGGCAACGCCAAACCAAAACTACAAACAAAGACGCAGCTGAAAAGTTTAAGTGTGTGTGTGTGTGTGTGTGTGTGTGTGTGTGTTTATGTAATCTGCAGAAATGGCTGGAGTCAGCCAACAACATCAACAGAGAGAGGGAGGGAAAAACGGACCAATCAGAGCGTCCGCTGAGGAGCGAGGCTCCGCCTACTAATCACATAAAACGTTAATTAACTGCAAAGTGGAAAAAGCCTCAACAGTCTGTTTCTGTTTCTTTATTTCTGTTTTTCCCTGAGAAAAGGTTCAAAGTTTCCTCTAAATAATCCTGGAAAACCTGGAAGTTAAAAACAAAAACTTAGAGAAGGAGATGAAAATATGTTTTCAGATGTTTCTGTAAACTTTTATAAAATATAACATTAAACATCAAATTATCTTACAAAATTACAGATGGAAGTTCTAGACATCAAAAAATTAGTTTCTAAAGTCAAAAACTGGCAGCAATAATTCAGGTTCTTTAGTCATAAGAGGAAAATGGTAGTTATTCATTGTTAATGTCACAGTTTCAAACTAAATATTTAGTTTGCTAAATAAATACTTAGCTAGCAAAGTCAGGACTTAGTGAGCTAAATATTTAGTTTGGAGGTTAAAGTTAAGTTAGCAACCTAAATATTCAGTAACTAAATATTATACTAGTATACTAAATATACTATATATTTACTTTGAAAGTTAAATATTTAGTTTGACAAATGAAATAGTTTGCCAGCTATTTAGTTTTGGAGGTAAATATTAGCAAATTAAATATTTAGTTTGCAAGCAAAACTTTTAATTTGCTAACTAGTTAGTTTGTTTACTAACTAAATACTAAAAATCTAAACAGTGAACAAGCAAATATTTTGCTCACTACAAATTTAGTTAAATATTTTGCTTTCTTTGTTCCACAAAGTAAACATTTTACTCACTAAATACTGAGCATCAAGCTAAATAATTAACTTTAACGATTTAATTTGGACGTTTACAATGACTGGATGTGACTTTAAGAAATTACACAAAGTTTTTTCCTCTAATGACTAAATGATATTAACAACAATACATTAACTTTACAGTTTAACAATCTGGGATTATCAGGCAGCAGGTTTAGGTTTTTAAAGGCGTTTTTGTTTTTTTAAGGATTATTTTTTATTTGACGGGAAAGTTGGAATGGAAATAATCTTTTTTAAAATGATTTTTAATTTTGCACGCTGTCGTATAAGCTGCTGTTGAAGGAGTTTATATGAAGGCAGATTTAATTTGATGAGTCTGAGCTGAAGGTTTCCTCAGTGGGGGCGGAGCCTGTGCGGCCTCAGGTGAGGCTCATGAATATTTAATGAGTTGCTTTTCCTCCAGGTCTGAACCGCTGCAGAGCAGAAGCTGAAACTAATCTGATTTATCTGAGGCTCTGCTGGTTCCTCTGAAGATATTTAATCCATCCTGACACGATTCAGCCTAAATATTTATCTACGGCTCAGTACAGGAAGCCCGACCGACCCGATCAGGACGGGACGTTCTGTTCAGCGCCATGTTGGTTCTGGACCCACACAGAGGAGAAAACGTTTCCCTGCAGCTTGGAAAAATTCAGCTCATCTTCGCTGCTTCCAACAGACACAAAGGAGAGAGAATGAGCCGAATCGCGTTTATTACTGCATATAAACCATAAAAACAAAAACACACATATTTATAGGTGAAACTTTATCCGAGTCATAAATTCATCCTTCATCTAATAAGAGCTCAAAAAGGAGAGAAGACAAAACATTTTGCATTAACTTAAAATTAGAAACTTTACATTTAGTAAATTTCTAATTTTTATGAGATTTTCTCGTTTTGTAACTCAAGAAAATGATCCTGAATTTATTTCCAAGGTTTTACAGCTAAATATGGAAACATTTAACTGCCAAAAAACTCGTTAAAACAAGAAAGTTTTTCATTTTAACATTGTTAATAAGTCGTTTCTCTTTAAATGACACAAACTTTAAAAACTTCTTGTTTTAACAGGTTTTATCTCATTAAAACGTTAAAATGTTTCTCAGTGAGATTTTCTCATTAAGATGAGAAGTTTTTGTTTTAATGAGTTTTGTGTTAATGTGAAAGTTTCTCGTTTAAACAACAAAAGCTTTATATTTCATTACGATATAAAACTTTTTGTTTTAATGAGAAACTTTCTCATTTCAACAAGTTTAATCTGGAAACTTCCTCATTAAATGAGAATCTCGTCTTAATGAGGAAGTTTCTGGTTTAAGTGAGGAGTTTTGGTTGTAACGTGTTTTTATCTGGTTAAGCTGATTTGACTTCCAGTTAAACTCTCTCACATTGGGACGCTCTCTCTCGGTTTCTGGTTTCCTGCAGCTTTCAGACAGGAAGTTTCCCGTTTGGTTTTCATCTGCAGCCGGACCCGTCCGGCGGGTCTCTGCCGTCCTGACGTGACCCAGCAGGTGAGGATTTGCTCCACCTGTCTGCGGCCTGGAAGCCGTTCCAGACCGGCGTCTTCATGGAACAAAGACAGAACCAGAACCAGCTGTGGGCCGAACGAAGCCGCTCCTCTGCTGCTTCAGTTGGTCAAAGTTTCCGGGTCGAGGTGGGATCGTTCTGGTCCTGTGTTTTAAAGCTTTGTGGTTTTCCATCTTCAGAGGCGTGTGAAGCAGCAGCGAAGCCAGGAGGAAGTAAAAACACATAAAACTACAATAAGCATTCCTGACGTTGGCTGTCAGCACTCATCCCTTCACAAACATCTTTATTTTTAACAAACAGCCATCAGAGAGCGAAAACAGAGTAAAACAACATGACTGAGGAGGACACGCCAAGCAGCTCGCTGCCTGCGCGCGCGCGCGCGCGTGTGTGTGTGTGTGTGTGTGGAGGTGTGGGTGGAGGGGGTATTAGTCACCAGAAATGGCACAGAGCCGCTCTCTCAGTAAGTGGGTCACTCCATCTGGAGCAGAATATGGAAAAAACAGCCACATAACATTTTCTACCAAAACGTCTCAGTAGGAAAGTAATGAAAGAAATCACCTGACAGGTTGAGAGAGCAAGGCTACTTAAAGGAATCACCTGACAGGTTGAGAGAGCAAGGCTAGTTTAGTTAAAGGAATCACCTGACAGGTTGAGAGAGCAAGGCTAGTTTAGTTAAAGGAATCACCTGACAGGTTGAGAGAGCAAGGCTACTTAAAGGAATCACCTGACAGGTTGAGAGAGCAAGGCTAGTTTAGTTAAAGGAATCACCTGACAGGTTGAGAGAGCAAGGCTAGTTTAGTTAAAGGAATCACCTGACAGGTTGAGAGAGCAAGGCTAGTTTAGTTAAAGGAATCACCTGACAGGTTGAGAGAGTGATGCTCATTTAGTTAAAGGAATCACCTGACAAATGAGTGCTGCTCTCTCAACCCAACAGGAAAAACCACCATGAGCCTCCATGCACAAGGAGAACATGCAGAAAGACCCCAGGAATCGAACCCAGAACCTTCTTGCTGCCAGGCAACACCTCTACCAGCTGCTCCACTGTGCAGCCCGCATCCAGTCCAATTACATTAATTAACATTAATTAGTATTAATTAATATTAATATTTAGACCGGCAGCTTTATCAGCCTGACGGTTTAGCAGTGATTCTGGGTCATTGGTGTTTAATTTCTGCTGACTGAAGTTTCCTGGACAGTGGGTCGGTTCTGCTCTGTCAGCGGATCGGACCGGCGCCGACCCGCTCAGGACGGCGTTGCTCCTTCAGGGCTCAGTTTCCCACAGAGACGCGTCATCGAAGGATTTCCTTAAACACGGTTATTAAGTTCTGGGTTCTGACTCGGTTTGGCTCACAGACACAAACACCGTCTGAGATCTTGACCTTTAACCTTTCAAACATTTTCACCAACTGCTCAGGATGCCGCAGGCAGATTCAGCCCGAGAATGTCAGTGACAAATTTAACTCTTCATTAATGGAAAACGTTTTCTTTTAACCTGAATTTCCTTCCAAAACGTAAAAGAAAAGACTTTTATTCTGCTAGTTTTTGAAGAACGTTTTCCTTTTTGATGCTGAGAAAAGACAAATAACCTGGAAAAAATTACATGAAAAGTTCAGATATTTCACATTTAATTCATTAATAAACATTTAAATAAAAATTCCCAACAAAAACAATGAAGCCCTGAGTCATTCTGGTCCACGCTGCGCTGGTGGGGCTGCTTTAGTTTCAGGAGTTACAGTGTAATAGTAATAATAATAATAATAATAATAATACTGGATGACTAACTGGATGTGTTAAATGTGTGAAACATAAAAGAGCCTCAGAAACGTCTCTGATTCATCGATGATGGAGAGAAGCGACTCGCCGCCTTCAGCGCTTCGTTTCCACCAAGTTCTCCAAAGCAGAAGCAGGTTCCTCCGGTTCTGGTCGTGTTCCTGAACCGGATCTCAGTTGGTCTGGAGTCTCAGAGCATCACAGGTCATCGGGTCAGAAGTCCAGGCCGAAACTTTTCCCAACGTCTTTTTGTTGGGATTTAAAGGTGAAACATCTGAACGAGGAGAGAACGGCGCAGCGTTTACCAACCAGTTTATTTCTCTTTTCTCAGCAACAAAGAGCAAAATGACCTTCAAAAACTCTAAAAATGCTCTCGACTTTTTTCTTCAGTAAAAAGTTGCTGAATATTTATTATTTATTAGGAAATTAAAATTAAAAGAAAAGTTTATGAATCAAGAAGAGTTAAATTTGTCACTGAAATTCTTGCTCTAAACAATCATAAAAGTTTCCCAGATTCATTCTTGAACTGCAGTCTGGGGCCACGGAGAATTATTCTAAGGGCCACAAACGGCCCCTGGACCACACGTTGGACACCGCTGGTCTACATTAAGTCAGGATTTTAAAATTGTTGGACAATTTTTAAAATCTGAGACCCAAAACACAACGATCTGAAATCTTAGCTAAAGGAAAAAACTAAAAAAAACAACTTTCACTGCAAAACATTAAAATCTTCACAAAACGTCTCGAAAGGAAACAGAACAAAGATGGCCGACCGGGAAGAAGCAAAAAGACGTTAATATGAGGAATTGATTAGTTAAATAAACTAGCCATTGATTCATCAGTAAAACAAATGATTTATACTGTTGGGTTGGAAATAATAATAAGCTGCTAACGAGCTGCTGACGAGCTGCTGACGAGCTGCTGACGAGCTGCTGACGAGCTGCTGACGAGCTGCTAACAAGCTGCTAACGAGCTGCGCTGCTTTAATGAGGTTGTTTATAACAACCCTATTAAAGGTTGTCATAAACCTTTAATAGGTAAAGTTTGGGGAATATTCCTGATTTATTAATCAGTTTATATAAAATCCATAAAAGAAAAAGTCGTATTTTAGTAACTTGTAGCATTTTGATCCCAACATCAGCTGGGATGGACGAGACCGAAAGAAAATATAAATTCATAAAAATCTGGAGAAATAAAGATTTAACAGAATCAGAACATATTAATTATGAAACAAATATTTTAAAAAATTAATAAAACAAAACCTTTTTATTATAATTTGGCACTTTTTGTCTCTTTTTTTTATAAATGGTGAAGCTTAGAGTTTCTCAATGTTTCCTTAATTTCTTCAGTTTACAGTAAAACTGAACTAAAAGTTTTGAAACATCAAGTTTTCCTGATTTCTCAACATTAAACCAACAACTTTACAGTTTTACATCAATAAAAAAACCCAGACATGGAAATTTACCACATTATTTAACTCAGTTTATCATCATGAAGCGATAAAGTTTATTCAGAAACAACACGGTCATGATGGGGTTAAACGTTTCAACACTTCATCACAAAAACACTGGAGTACAGCAGAAACCAACAGTAAAAACATTATAAATAGAAACATGAATCTGATCATGTGAACATAGAAACAGGTTCTGTACATCTGTGCAAAAATATCCTCCTCAGGGAGGTAAAAAGCCTCGTTCAAGTTTAAAAATAAATATTTGCTCAACACGTTGATCCTTCTTAACCCGTCAACAGGAAGTTCTTTCCCCAGTCCTCCATGTTGTTTTATTACTGAACCTGATTTACGTTGTTTACTGTAATATCCTCAACCTGCAGTGAAATCTGACTGCATGTTAAACAGTCCTTGGTGGTAAAGGGTCGATTCGCCTCCTGGCTGAAAGTTTGTGATTAAATGTCGATGAAAACACAAAACAAACGGCTTCATCAGAAAACTTCATCTCAAAACTGAGTTTTATTTACATAAAGTAAAAAAATCACTTCACGATGTGAAGCTCTGAAACACTGAAACGATTTCAGTCATGAATCTTCTGCTTCCTGATTGGTTTTCTATAAAAGAAGCAGACATGTTGATGCTGCGTTGCTCTCCATCAGGAAAAGTTTCAACCAAAAATCTGCAACATTAAACATAAAGCAAACACATTTAATATGTAAATATTAGGGCAGGTGTTTATGGGAACCAACAAAGACTAAAACTAAATTTATTGTGGTTAGTCCTGCGTGGAAAAGCCTGTAGTTAGCTTCATGCTAGCTGCTGCAGCTACATGTTAGTTAGCATGTATGGCATTATTTACGTTGATTCTGTTTTTATTTCACTACTTAATGTTTGAAAAGTGACTTTTAGACATTTCTGTCAAACCAGAAGCTTCGACTCTTCGATGCTAAGCTTGTTTTGCCAAATTTAGAAAAACTTTGTGCTCTTTGTTAGCTAACTGCAACCAGAAACTCCATCCAACTTTTACATAAGTCGTCAGTCATTCAGTTATTTTCATGACTGTTTGATATCTTTTATGATTTTTCTAAAATCACTATTTAAGTTTGATACAGATTTTTTTGTCTTTTTCATTTTTACAATGTAAACCAATAACAATTCTTCAACTGCTAGCATGCGGACGCTAACATTCTGAAAACTGTCCCCAAACAAGTTCTTCTTAATTTTAAATACATTTTAAAATAAAAGCAGTGTAAACAGTCAGTTCAAGGAAAATGTGAAACAAATATGCTAGTTAGCTTGTAGCTAACTTCACATCAGCTGCTGCCTGATAGCTACAAGCTAGTTGCTGTAGTTTTTGTCATGCTAGCTTCTGTATCAGCTGCTAGTTAGCTGCTGCAATAAGCAGGTTTTTGTATTTGAGCTAAATGTGTTTGAAATGTGGATTTAACTGCCAGAGCTCAGACAGGAACAGCTCATTATGATGAAATTTACATTTCATTAAAACCAAAATAAACTGGAACTGGATGTAAGGTTAATCTTTTTAAAAGAGGAAACGTTCTTTTAAAGTACAGATTCTGCTCCAGTATTTCTGAAATATTACAAATACTTCAGCTAGATAATCAGTTTTTCAGCCACAGAGTCCATATAATTAAAGGATGCTAAGATCCTAAAGCTAATGCTAATCTGTAAAAAAGTTCAGTGGAATAAATACAGTTGTAGATTAAAGCTCAGTATGAAAAACTAATTATTTTTGTATTAAAGTAAGTGTACTTTTTTTCAGAGCATCATTAAATATCCCTCCAGGATTTTATGATTGTTCTTGTTAGTTTTTGTTTTGCAGTCAATAATCGATGGGCTCTTTGCACCTACGGCGTTGACGTCACATCTCCAGGAGCCGATGCGGCTCACTTGTTCCCGCTTTGAGTTACCATGACAACTAGAAAAGACAAAGTCGTATTTCAGACGCAGATAAAGCAATGCTATGAACATTGCTGTCTTCCTAATATAATGGGCTTTTAAGTTTTCGTTAATTTCCAAGCGATCCTGAATTAAGAAGATGGCTTGTAAATATCTGTCGCTACCAGCTAACGCCGCACAGCAAAGTTTGCAGCCTTCACTTCACTCCGGATCAGCCTAAAACTACCGGGGACACGGATGGTAAATAAAGGAGCCTCCCTGAGTTATTTCCATGGAATCACTTCTGTATTCAGCCTGAAAGAGTTTATGGGAACGAGAGAGCAGACCAGAGCCAGACAGCCGAGCAACTGATCCGCCTGTACATCCTGCTGTAAACACCGTCCTATCTGAGCTCTGAACAAGAAACATGCAAAGGTAATAAAACGAAATAACACGGAGACATGAAGCAACACGGTCATATTTTTCTAAAAGCAGCAACTTTGAACCTGAACAGCTGAACCAGATCTCTGACACCAGAGCTGCGCTACTGTTAAGCTATGAGGCTTGTTGAGCTTTATCAGGCTTCGGAAGTAAAAAGTCCGAACCGGAACCTCCCCGTTAGTCTGTGACACTAACGACAATAAACACACATAATATACTTGAAAATAAGATAAATACATTGTCCGTTAGAATGTTTAGATACTTAAATAGCACATTTTACAAGAACAATGTCCGAGAATATTGCCTACTAGCATAAGCTAAAGTTAATGTTAGCCACAAAGTTTAAGAAAGTAAAAGTGACCTTCGTGTCAGTGAACGTATAACGAGGCGAACATCTTAAAACATTTCTCCAGCTTGTTGGGCTTCAGATCGATGTTCATCATCAGCCCTGCAGCTCCTGGTGGAAAAGGCCATTTTCTACAGATCAGAAACAACCGAACCAGAAGCTGACGTGCAAAGAGCCCATTAGAAATATTTGTGCAGAATTTAGTGACATCCACTAAATGTCACTAAATGTGGGTACTGCAGTGGCAGTACCCACTGCCACTGCAGGTGGCAGTGGGTACTGCCACCTGCAGGTGGGAGGTAGCATCATTTAAACAACGCTTTTGACTACTTTTGTAGGAAATTTACAGTAAAGTCATAATTTTGTTGCAGGATCAGATAAATTTGCGTGAATTTCCAAGAAACCACATAAAACTGGAGGAGCAGATTATTTAAATGTCGTAGAAATCTCCATGCAGGACTGAGAAACATTTATAAAAACTGGAGCAGTAGCTTATAGTGACAACAGAAAACAAGCAAATCATTAATTTCATACAGTCAACAATGAGCTTACAGTTTAGTCCTGTTTGAAACATGACAGAAAAATTCAGCATCGATCCAAAAATCCATAAAAGATCCTCTTAAAACTGACTTAACCCTCAGTTTGAACCCAAGAATCTTTAAAAACGTTAAAGAGGCCAAATCTGAAACCAAACTGGGTTCATCGTATCTATTTATCTGCTTTATTCTAAACAGAACCTGACGCCTCACTTCACTTCTAAAAAGTCTAATTTAGCTCCTAATTCCAGTATTTCCCTTCAAACCGTTCGTCTATAAAATAAAATCTACCGGCTGCAGGTTCGTAGTTCAGCTCAGAAAATATTTTCTGGATAAAATGAGAATAAAAAACTTTTACCTGCTCAGCCACAAAACCCCAACAGTCTGAATAAATTTACATCCATGAATATTTTCATGTAGAAAGATTGAAAAACATGTTTTCCCCCAAAAGAGGTTACATAAACCTCTGATCAAATTTGATGATAAATGCAAGTCGGTCATTTTAACCGATTCCAAACCAGAAACTGGAGGTGAAAAGTTTAAATGTTTGTTTTTTAACATGAAGAAACGTTTTTGTTAAAAACTGATAAAACTGCAGAGAAGATTTCAAATATCATGAACATATGAAGAGAAAATGACAGTTTATGATGGATTTGGATGAAAACTGTTAAAATAAGGAAATTAAAACATTTTTACAAAGTTTTTTGTTTCCATTTTGGAAAATTGTCTTCAAACTGCAGAGTTTTTATTTTCATGTTTCTTCAGTTTTAATCCTTAAAATGTTGAAATAAAATCTCCTGTCAGGAAAACCAAACGGTCGGATAAATCCCAGGAGCCGTTTTAAAGGATCCCAAACCGGAAACGTTTCGTCTGGCTCCGCCTCCGCTGCGATCCGATTGGCCGACGGCTCCTCACCTGTCCAGGTGTCGTCCAGGTGTCGTCCCGCTCAGCAGCTGGAGTCCTCGCTGCCGGTTCCAGACTTGGCGGCGGCTCCGGTCGCCACGGCGATCTGGCAGCCGTTGGTGACGTGGCTCATGACCTTCTGCTTGAGCTGGGCCACCTGCTGCCGCAGCATGGCGGCGGTGGACGCCAGGTCCGAGTTCTGGCTCTTCAGGACCTTCACCTTCTCCTCCAGGCGGGAGATCCGCTCCAGCTTCCGCTTGCGGCACTTGGACGCGGCGATGCGGTTGCGCAGCTTCTTGCGCTCGGCTTTGATTCGCTCCTGCGTCTCCAGGTCGATGGGGGACAGGGACGGCGGGGACGCGGGGTCACCGGGCAGGTGGGGGACCTCGGGGACGGTCTGAGGGGCGTCCGGGCCGCGGCCGTGGGTCTGCGGGCCGCCGCCGTACCCCATCTGCCCCCCGGCGTAGGGCATCTGCCCCGGGGTGTAGCTGCTCAGGTTGGTGTAGACGGGCATGTCTCCGCCGGACATCAGGTTCCTCTGGTAGGACGCAGACGGGGACACGTGTCCGCCGCCCACCAGCTGGTTCTGCTTGTGCAGGTCGGCCAGCGCCTTGACGAAGCCGTCGGCGAAGCCCTCCTGCTCGTTGGTGGCCTGGCTGCGGTACAGGAAGGGGTTGGCGGCGCTGGAGGCGGGGCTTGTGGACACCAGGCCCTGATTGGACTGGATGATCAGGTGCTCCAGGTCCGGGGACGCCAGCTTCAGCAGGTTCATGTCCGCCGCCGCGGACGAAGAGCCGGGCGCCATCAGGGCGCTGCTGCCGGGAAGGCCCAGGTTGCCGTGGTTACCGCTCCTTCCTGCCGCGGCGCTGCCTCCGCCCAGGAAGTGGTGGCCGCCGCCCATGGACGCCGCCTTCTTGCTCATCAGCATCTTCCCGCCCGGGTAGCGCTCGTACTCGGCCACCTGGCTGAAGCTGGGCGCCGCCGGCGCGTCGTCGTGGTAGAACGGGGTTTCCATGGCAGCCGTCATGGACAGGGAGGGGCCGGAGAGGAGAGCCGCATAATCCGATTAACCTGAACGCCTCAGCAGATCCCCGTTGACCTGACGTCAGCAGGATGAAGAGCTGCAGAGGAAACAGAACCGTCAGCAGAACCTACAGAACCGGCATCAACAGAACCAACAGAACCATCAGAACCAACAGAACCATCAGAACCAACAGAACCATCAGAACCGTTCTCTACTCGTTCAGCATCCTGAAATCCTGGTTTTTCATTTTCTGCTAAAAACAAAACCAGGTCTGGAAAAGATGGAAGGTTTTCTACAGAAATGTAACTTTGACGTGTTTCATTCATTATTATTCTCTAATTTAACCATCTGATCAACACATTTGTTGCTAACAGGAAGTAGCAGTTGCTAAGCAGCATGAACCACATCTCTGGCGCCTCTGGTAAGGCACAAAGGATGAGCAGATCTAGCTAATAAGTGAAATATCATGTCTGCTCCTGGATGTAGAGCTGTTAGCATGTCAGTCTGCAGTCAGAGGCCTCTTCACATTTACTGTGACACTGACTGCTACTGGATTCCAAAAGGATTCGGAATTGGATCAAACGTTTTCAGATGAAAGCAGAGTTTCATCCATCCCATAATGAGCTGCAGCGTCGGCTGAGGTTTCCCTCGAGGCGACGGACTCGGCTCCACTTCCACTGCAGGATTTTCTTCCTGCCGCCGATCCGACGTTTTGTTTCCTGAAATGTCGGATTCTCCTGAAGTGGCGATGAAACGCGGTGAGACTGGCACTTCCTGTCTGGAGCACAGCACCTTTCCCATCCAGAACCAGGAGGAGGAATCCAGGAAAACCCAGGAAAACTAAGGAAAATCCAGGAAAACCTCCAGAACCCCAGGAGGAGCTATGAATCCCTTCTGACTTTCACCTGGAGAGTTTCACCTGCTGCGTCTCTGTGACCCAGATGGACGGAGGAAAACGTTCTGAAGTGTGCGGCTGACATTTATTTTGGTTTCTGGACAATGAGCCGTTGTTAGCAAAGCCTTAAAAAATAAAAACCAAAAACTGAGAAACTTTGTTGGGTTTTGCTGTGATAGAAATAATGATAAACTGAAAAAAGCCACAATAAAAACTGTAAAGTGTGGCATGCATGTATACTCAGCCTTTACTCTGATGCCCCCAAATAAAATCTAGTGCAAAAAGTAAATTAAACGTTTAATGTGAATGTAGCTGATCTGAAAAAAAGGTCTTAATATCCAGCCAGAGGTATTAAATGTCTTAGATCAGAGCTGATTCATGTAACGGCCTAGTCAAAGTCTAGAGTTGAGTCTGTAGAAGGGTTTTAAAACTGATGTTCTCCCTCCAACCCGACTGAGATGGAAACGTTTTAAATTAAAGATTCAGACTGCAGAAGTTTAAAGCTGACTAAATATAAATGTACTCCACACTTTTCAGAGTTTATTTATAAAAATTGTTGAAAACTATTTAAAATATTTTCCTTCTGTTTCATGATCATTTTCTGTCACATAAAATCCAAATGAAACAAACTGAAGCCAGAAAAAGGATAAAAAGTTAAAATCATGTTCCAGGTTCCTGTTTGATCAGAAAAAATGAAAACAAATATCTAAAGAGTCTTCACGTGTTTTTATAACAAAGACAATAAAAAGGTAACAAATCTGAGTTTTTACTGTAATTTAAAGGCCATCGTTACTGATCGGTGCCCTCTGGTGGACAGATGAGGCAACAGCAGCTGAACGCTCTCGGGTCCGAACCGGACTCTTTCCAAAGGACGTTTCTGTTTTATTTACTTTATATTTAAAATAAAAAGTGTTTTACTTTGATAATCAGAAACGCTCTGAGTTAAATACAGTAAATATGATAAATAAATGAGTCACTGAAACGAGATTTAAAGATGTTTCTACAGAAAATAAGAGAGAAATACCAAATAAATCTGAATAAAACTGTTAAATGTTTCAGTTTCTGGTTAAAACATGAATAATAAATTAAAAGCTGCGACACAAATCATCCACAGTGGATTAAAATAAATCTGCGTTTCTCGTTTTTTCATTAAAAAGCGCTCAAGTTGCCGTGAAGTTCAGCGGCACCGACACCGACAGAGTCATCATCCGGACTCACCTGCAGAACCTCCGCGGGCCGCCGAACCGGTACCGGAGCGGAAAAAACCCCGGAGAGACGAGAAGGAAGAGAGGAGAGGAGGGAGCCGGAATAATGTTTGATAATCTGAGAGAGAGAGAGAAAGAGAGAGAGAGAGAGAGAGAGAGAGAGCGGGGTGAGTCAGAGTCAGACTGAACACACACACACACACACACACACACACACACACACAGACACACACACACACACACACACACACACACACACACTCCCAGCGTGACTCACCATGATGTTTTCTCTTCATTTACACATTTATAGTGAAGTTCAGGTTAAATGTCAGATTTTCTCTCTGAGCCTGAAAATGAACTAAAATATCATCAGAATCATTTTAATGTTTATTAAAACCCAGAAGAAGTTCTGTTACGATGCGCTGCAGGAACCAAGCGGAGCGTTCAGGCATTTCAGCGGAAAGTTGAGTGGAAGGAGAAACTGTGGGACAAGAAGTCAGAACTTTAAGAGACGACTTTAAGAGACGTGAAAACACAGATGAAGCTACACCTGAACCAGAACCTTCTGAACCAGAACCGGACTGTTGTTCAGTCCAAATTGTTTTTTTAGATTTTATTCCTGAATCGAGGTCTCAGCGTCTGGAGGAAGAGCAGAAAGAACCAGAATCCAGAGTGAAGCTTCATCACTGGTTCTGCTGGTTCTGGTCCACTGGGTTTTCTGAATCCCAGTCCACCAGAACATTTCAGAGTTTCATGATGTTCATGATTTGAAGCTGGACCTCAGACCAAACCAAACTGCTAAATGTACCAATAATTAATTCAGAATTGCAATCTTGGTGAGTTATAGTCGATGGAAACGCAGCTGGAGTGAAACCAACCTGTTCCCCTCCTGGCCTGTGGGGGCGCTGCACCAAGAACCACTGAAGGAAACGACACAAAAACCTCTGAAGACGCTGAGAGCAACTTCCTTCTTCACCAGATGGAAACAAGATGGAGGCGTCAGATTTTAGCGGTTGGAGGATTTCTCTTTAGTCTTTGGCTAGCATATTAGCTTTGGTTGGATTTACCCAGAATCCCCTGCGCTGTAGTCCACTTCCTGTATACCATGGAAGAGTTCATGCTTGTGAACAGGTCAGAGTTCGGTTAGCGTTCACATCAGAACTGGACTTTCTTGATAAATGGACTGGAGTTCCTTTCTGGTTCTGGGAACTTCAGTTTCCCCAGATCCTCTGAACTGGACTGGACCGGGTCTGGACCAGAATCTGATCCTGTTTGGTGCTAAATGATTATCTTCAGAGCATGAGGTCTGAAAACAGACTGTGTGTGTTTGGATCTGTCACAGCCGGAGTAATTACTGTAACTATAGGTGGAGCAGCAGAACACACACACACACACACACACACACACACACACACACACACACACACATACTTGTATTAGGTGAAACGTGAGGACCATTTTTAGCGAGTGACTAGGTGGTTACGCGTGGGGACTCAACTTTCTAAATGAGCTAAAGACTCCATTTTAGGTTTGGATTTTTTTTAGGGACATTGGAACATGAAATATCATCTTTAACATAAAAATTTATAAAGTTTAGAAAATCAAAAATCTGTCAGGTTTTGGGTGCACGTGGGGACTTGTCCTTCACCAACTACCACCAGGTGGCACTGTGTAATTTTTGTGAACACAGTTTGTTAAATATGAGCAATCCTAGTTGTTTTAAGTCAATAAACTGCATTATATTAGATTTGTTTTTGTTTAATGTTATTTTAAGTTCCTGGTAACCTGCTTAAAGCCAACCATCAATATTGGACTGCATTTTCAGGTTGTATGTGAACCATTTTATTACACAATTTCCAGATATACGTAGTACAATTCAACATGGATATACATATATGAAATGGATTCATTGATTTGCATCCATAAACATTAACATACACACTTCCTCTTCTATGAAAGTATGCATACATACTTGGATTACAAAACTTGACTGCAGCTGTCTCAGAACTTCAAAACTGGCAGAAACTTCAAACAGATCCAGATACCAAAAAAGTCAACGCTTACCTTCTTTTGAAAGTCTCTCGTTTTAACGCATCTATGCGATTTTTCACATAGAATTTAACCCCTTGCCATGTCCTGTCCTTGAGGGCCACTGGTGAGGTTTCAATGCACTTCATACAGTCATGGCCAAAAGTTTTGAGAATGATTCAAATGTTAATTTTTACAAAGTCTACTGCTTCAGTTTTTATAATGGCAATTTGCATGTACTCCAGAATGTTATAAAGAGTGATCAGCTTAACAGCAATATTTGATTTTGGGTCCATGGCCTGGAAACTCCCCAGATCTTAATCCCATTGAAAACTTGTGGTCAATCATCAAGAGATGGGTGGACAAACAAAAACCTAGCAATTCTGACAAAATGCAAGCATTGATTGTGCAAGAATGGACTGCTATCAGTCAGGATTTAGTCCAGAAGTTGATTGAGAGCATGCCAGGGAGAATTGCAGAGGTTCTGAAGAAGAGGGGTCAACACTGCAAATACTAACTTGCTGCATTAACTCATTCTGTCAGTAAAAGCTTTTGTTACTCATAATATGATTGCAATTGTATTTCTGTATGTGATGAAAACATCTGACACATGAAAACCAGAGGGCAACAGTTAATGTGAAAATATAATATTTGTGTCATTCTCAAAACTTTTGGCCATGACTGTACACTGGGCTTTCTCAGGAACCTTTCCAGATTCAATACAGTCCATGAGCGTTTTCTCCACCGCCTGAATTTCTTCTTGGCTCCACTTGAGTCTCTTCTTTTGTGGTGGGCCTGAAAAATAATTAGGGGCACATAAGTGTTCTTCAATGAAAAAAGGTTTCAGTCTGTGTGACAGGGCAAGTTATAAAGCTATCACAAAAACATTTTTCAATCACAGCTGTAGTAAAGTATTTAATATTAAAGGGTCAGTTGTCAGCTGTAATAGTTGCCACTGATGAAGCTGACAACTAGTAATGAGTGAAAACATTAATCTCACCAGTCCTTAAAAAAGCATCAGCAGGTACCCTGCCAGCATGCCTAGGTGGGCCCCATGTGGGGGAAAGGAGGGCTGATATATGGGTCCCATATGGGTTTGTCTGCGGGTTCCACAATGGCCCGGCATGGGTTTGCCCATGTAGGGCCCATGTAGGGCCACAGCCCACATGGGCCCTACATGCCCTATATGGTGGTGGCCCACATGGGTTTGCCCATGTATGGCCCATGTGGGCTGTGGCCCTACATGGGCAAACCCATGTGGGGCCATCATGGAACCCGCGGACAAACCCACATGGTCTGCCCTCCTTTTCCCCACATGGGGCCCACCTAGGCATGCTGGCAGAGATGTGAATTATGGCATAAAAACAGAATCCGACGCTGAACAGTGAAAAATGAACACATGATGTGAAACATGATGATTAGGCAGCGCAGCAGGTGATGAGTGAAGATTACTGAGCATCAATAAATGATAAAATAAATCTAGAAACAGAAAAGAAACTAAAGTGGACATAGCAATAAACCAAGAGAGGACAATACTAATCAAAGGAAACTAAATGGAAATGAATGAAGAACAAAATGCAAGAATAAACTAAGAAACTAAAGTAAATACAGAGGAATAAACTGGTATGGCAAGGCCTTTCGAGCAATAATTAATACAGAGGACTGTATGGCAAGAATAAACAGACACTATTTCCAGATAAAAGGTAAAATAATATTGTTGAAGTGCCATGGGTTTGTTGAGACCACATCTAATACTGAGAATAAATATATCTTACAGACCATAACAGTAAATAACTTATCACTTATTTATGTTTTTAATTATATTTGATATATTTATTTCTTCAATATTATTTTTCATGTCAGTGTTAATGTCATGGTGGTGTTCAGTGACTCCATGACACTTTCAGTTTGACTCATTAGGATTTGATGAAGAACCAGATTTGTTCTTTGTAATTTCTGTTCAGTAAAACTATTAATCTATAATCAATAGACAGGTCTATATAAAGAAATAATCCATATTTCTGTCTCATATTTGTGTGGCATTAAAAGGAACTTTTGTTTTTCCACTAAAAGCTCTGGTTTGCACAGTAAATGCCATTTGGGTGAAATTTTATGGATGATGCTCTGATGTCCCATTCTCCTGAAGGCAGCACAGAGCTGCACCACAAGAAACTGACAAACACTGAACAGAAGAAGAGCTATGATTAATGTAGTTACAGTTCTATCCATGTTTTAATGCTGCAGAGTTCAGTTGGTTTGCAAATAGTCCAAAGTTTAAACTGGCATGTTGTTCATCTTTTATCTCCTCATTTTGTGGAATATTTAACAACTAGAAAATGGCACAAAATAATAATATTTTTTCCACTCTGATTGGCTGCTGTTAGGCCTACCGATGTTAACCTGAATGTTCATTGCATTTTTCTTAGACGCCTGTGAAAATAATTTCTATTCCCATGACTTTTTGTTCTCTGGGAAATTATTTCTGATGATAAATACAGAAACAAGCATAAACATCAAAACATCTACAATCATCAGTTAAAAAAAAGTGTGATACTATGATATTTATAGATAAACTTACAATCAGTTCTTGTGAGCTCAGGCACGCTCATGTCCCGTACTTCAGCTGGTGTTGGACCAAGGATGACGGTATCGTCGCTCTCATCGGATGACTGTTTCAACTCCTAAAAATTGACAAGTTTAACAGTAAAATGCCTAAATTAGCTGTTACAACTTAATACAGAGCTACAGAGTCAACTTCAACTTCATGAAGGTATTTAGAAATCCCAAATATGTCACATATTAACAGCATCAAAAGTGTACAGGCTCCATCAGATTACACTGGAGATTCTGCATTTCATGGTGCATAATATGAAAACACAGCACTTAACAGAGGGGGTGGGAGGACAAATAAAGCAAAAGCCTTACTTATATATTTAATACTAACCATGAAGTGATCCACCCGGATCTGTCACAAATACACCAAAAGCTAATATTCTGCTGTGTCCAAATTTGACAGTTAAAAATCAGACACCCACACAGGAGTTAGGTACTGACCGCAGCAAATTACATTTGGACTATGATATCCATTTTCACCTAATCTGACCTATTAACTGTAGGTTAAATGACACAAACTATGCACATTGATTTTATACTTCAACATGCAGGGTTTCCCCCAGAAAACTTGCTAAGCCCGGTGGTCGGGTGCCCAGGTGGTCCACCGTGTTTTTTGTATTAAAAGATGTTAAGTTGACAATAAAAGTAAAAATATCACTGGGTAATTATGTTATGGGAAAACATCATCATTGAACTGCTATATAAACCCACAACTAGTCTTAAAAACAACTAATCAAAAAATACAATTAAAATGAATATCAATTCTGTCCACTTCTGTTAAATCCAAATTAAGTCAGCAGCTCCATTGGGCCCCCAGAGCTTCAGGGGCCCCATAAAAGCTAATATTTTAACACAGACCACCATTTGTTTATTGAGATTATCATTGCTGCTAAATTTGACATAATGGTTTCAGCATACATAAATTAAAAGGCTTTAAATTATTTGACATTTATATGCAAGACAGTGGTTCTTAACCTTTTTTGAGGTACCAAACCCACCAGTTTCATATGCGCATTCACTGAACCCTCCTGCAGTGATAAATAAAATATGATTTCCCCAACTAGAAGAACAACTAAAGGAACAACTAGACTGTTACTAAATAAAATTAGCAAAGCTATAAGAAGTCAATAACAGATGAATGTATAAAGGAAAGCAGTTGAACTGGGTCCTACCAAAACATCTCCCGCTGTCAGAGATGACAACACAAATCTTTATTTCTTTGGATATTTAGAAACAACTGGCATTTGAAATAAAATAACTGCAGGAAAGATGTGTTGAGCCTTTTCTTTGTTTAAGAAAAACCTGACTGTGTACTCTTAAATCAAACATTAACTGATATTGTGTTAGCTTCTTCTAATCTAGGCAATTAAAATCAGGTAAATCCTCTTTCACACCTCCAGGGGCAGATCTACTGGGGTGGCATGGGGAGGCAGTTGCCACCCCATGTTTTTGTTTTTTGACAGATTTCTGCTTGTCCTGCATTGGGATAAAATTATTTTCTGGACACAATGATTTTCTGGACACAATGAGTCACAAAGCGATTAGTCCAATCCAGTAATACAAATCAATTAGTAGCAGTATGAAATACATAAAAATAATTAACTATACTATATTAAGAAATTTTATTTAATCCTCAGTGCTACATGAAGCTCATTTTGAAACAATGCAAGTTAAAAACAGATTAAGTCCAATGTTAGGTCTGTGTAAGCCAAATGTGAGAGTGAGACATATCTATCTATTAGAGGTGTGCCGATCAATCGGCCATCGATCATAATCGGCCGATTTCCGTGAAAAAGTGTATGATCGGTGATCGCCGATCACGGTATTGGCACATCTCTATCTAGATTCATACTTAGATACTGGCATATGCTGCCACCCCTGAAAAAATCCCTGCCCTCCTCTTGTCACCCCATAAATATTTTGCTAGATCCGCCCCTGCACACCTCCCTTCTCTTACCTGTGCGGTTATGCACAGGTTACATTAATTTAGCTGAAACAGTTATGCAAAAACAATTTAAAAGTGGGAAAAACACTGTGGGCTAATGCATCTTTCCCTGAGATAATTCACCTTTTAAACTGGAACAGCCGTCACTCCCATCACTGGATCTGCATCTCTGGTTGGGATTTTCCTGGAAACCCCCCCCCCCAAACATTCAATGATTATAAATGTGTCAAAGCCCTGAAATTCATTTTAACAAAGCAGATTCACTCTCTTCCCCTCAACTAAAGTTATGATGCTGAAGTTAGTTTCTAATTCACAGCTCTTCCCCAAATATCCCAACCTTTATTATTCTAAAGAGAATGTAGTCTGGTGTAATGTGCCCTGAAGGCCCCCCTCCCAGCAGAATCAACCTTTACCCACAAGGTATCCATTTACTTCAGCCTCGTGTTTTAGATCCTCATGTCTATCGTCTCTCCATTCAAAACACATGCAAAAAAGCAAAAACCCTCTTCAATCACACAAGCAGGGTGACTGAAAATAGTGCATATTTCATTATTTCTGCTTTATGAGGTTTGCAATTTGCTAACTTAGCTTTTTATATTTTGCATTTGAGTTATTTTTTGAGCAGTCATATTTTAATAACATATTTTTTAGGTTATCACTTTTATTTTTCTTGTAAGACTGCACATCAATAAATTGAAAATAAAACATGCATGTTTCTTATTAGCTGTACTAGGCTAATGTAAGCTAGCCATCCAAGTGAAGCACAATTGAAACAGTTTTTACAGATCAACACGTTTAAACAGCATTTAAAAGTATATCTGACCGAGTGATATAATGGATAAAAACTAGGAGTCCATTAAGATAACTATAATCTTACCATTTTTTTAGCTCATTCCTCGTCATATGTCGCTCCTCATTCCTCGGATGTGTTAGCATGAATCCCCTCCTTCGGTGTGCAGTAGTCAAAAAGGAGCGCTTGATTTTTCCTCCGGCACACGCCGGAGTTTCTGCTTGGTTGCAAAAAGCATTGAGCTGAGGTTGACGGCCCAGCCCTGTGTTAATAACTAATGACACCTTAACTTTGGCGTCACAACTTTCCCGCGCCATCAATTAAGTTTTAAAACTATGAAATTAATAAGTTACATTTTATTATCTCCCACAGTAATGCTTCAGGAGACAAAATTATTCTTTGTAATGGAAATTTTGTAGGTTCAACACCAGTCAATTCTGCAAAGTTTGAGAGCAAGTTATGGAGGAATGTTGAGGGGGGATGGGCATGGGTGAGGTGGGGACGTCAAATCTCAGGAAGTGTGTGAGATGGCAGCCATTACAGAGAGACTGGGGATAGAGGCTATAGCATATCAGAAAAACAAGATGTGGAAAAATAAATATATAAATTAGGAAAGTTGAAAGAAAGTGACTGAAGAAATGTGAGCCAGTCAACTTGTTTGATTAGCATACTGATTTTGTTATTTTCCCACCGTTCTTTATCTTCAACCAAGCATGTTGAGGGGGATGGGCATGGGTGAGGTGGGGACGTCAAATCTCAGGAAGTGTGTGAGATGGCAGCCATTACAGAGAGACTGGGGATAGAGGCTATAGCATATCAGAAAAACAGGATGTGGAAAAATAAATATATAAATTAGGAAAGTTGAAAGAAAGTGAAGAAATGTGAGGTGGTCAACCTGTTTGATTAGCATACTGATTTTTTTTATTCTCCAACCATTCTTTATCTTCAACCAAGCATGTTGAGGGGGGATGGGCATGGGTGAGATGGGGACGTCAAATCTCAGGAAGTGTGTGAGATGGCAGCCATTACAGAGAAACTGGGTAGATGGCTATAGTACATAAGAAAAACTATATGAGGAAATGTGAGCCAGTCAACCTGCTTGAGTTGCATGCGGATTCTTTATTTCTCTTCTCCCACCATTCTTTATTGTCAACCAAGCATTTTCCTTAAAAAGTTCAAACATGCTATACTTTATAGTTCAGCATGTTTCCCTCCAGGCCATGGAGGGAATGTTGAGGGGGGATGGGCATGGGTGAGGTGGGGACGTCAAATTTCAGGATGTGTGTGAGATGGCAGCCATTACAGAGAAATTGGGTGGAGGCCTATTGTAGATAAGGAAAACTATATGTGGATAAATATGTGGATAAGATTATACTATTATACTATTATTATACTACTATATATTACTATTATTATACTACATGTGGATAAATATGTGGATAAGATTTTTATTTCTGTTAAATTTTGTATGGGTAAGTCACTTAAAATGATGGACAACACTGCATAACCTTTACATAAAACAAAGAGCAAATAAAGGATTGTGTTCAGCAGAAAGCTTCTGCACTTAATGCACCTAATACTGTCATTTCTACTAAGCAGGCCTAAACATGACCTGTTTGACTTGACTAATGAACATGGAGTGAAATACTTTCTCTTTAGGAATTATTCAATTAGTTTTAATTCAATTTCCAGACATAGAACTGCTATGTTTACCATTTTATTAAGATTCCTGTTTCTTTCAGTCATACCATTCCCCTAGCACACAATGGGATAGAACAGTACCCCATTCCTAGAACTGTTTGATAGAACGTCAGACTTGTCGCATGAAGAATCAGAATCACTTTTATTGCTATTGCTAGTATACAGGGTCATGTGTTAGGAAATTGCTTTGATATATTGATGCAAAATATGACTAAAAAGTAAAAATATGTATGCATGTGCAGAATAGCAGGTAGATAAAGTGGCAGTGTTATGCAACATTCAATTATCTATTGTTAACAGTCTAATGGCTGAGGTAAAGAAGCTGTTCTTGAGAAGTGTTAGTTGCAATCCAACCTGCACGACCTACATCCCTGAAGTACAGGTCATGTAAATGTTGGAGGTTGCACCCAATCACCTTTTCATCAGTATGCATGATGTGTTGTAATCTAGGTTTGTCCTTGGTTGTGGTTCCATTGTACCCAGTGACAGAGGTGGTGAGGACGGACTTGATGATGGCTGTGTTAAACTGCACCAACACTCAATTGGCAGTTTGAGTTCTCTCAGCTGCCATAGCTAGAACAACTTGTTCTGGGCCTTTATGATAAAGGAGCTGATGGTTGGCTCCCACTTGAAGTCCTGGATGATGGTGATGTCCAGGAAGCAGAATGAGTCCAAATTGGAGATAGAAAGGACTCTGAGAGGGGATGATGGGTCTGTGACTTTCCTAAGTCCATCATTAACTCCACTGTCTTCTGGGTATTGAGCTTGAAGTAGCTGCACCAAGCCACCACCTCTAGTGTGACCCTTTTTTATTTTAGTTTCCAACTCCTTTATCCATGGAGGGTATTCTCTCTGTGTTATGGCCACTCTTCCATCACAAAGGTCCAGAAAACAAAAATGCCAGAGTAGTCCTTCAGGAGAAGGTTTTTGACTCACTCAAAAACAATAAAAAGCACTCACGGAGACTTTTCCTGTGTCAAAGGAGTTTCTTTTACTTATAAAAATAACAAAAAATAATCTCCGAGTTGACTTCAAATAAAACGTTAATTTGCGGTACAAAAACTCTGTTTCACTCCTCACTCCTTCACCCAACAATCAGATCAGCCCCAACAGCTGCTTCTGCCTGTTAATCACTGCAGGAGGAGGGTCTAAGCAAAACAAATAAATACATAAATAAATAAATAAATAAATATACAACAATAGAGGTACAATACAACTGGAGGTGGGGCACAATGGTGAGCGCCTGGTGGCCGGGCTTTTACCCACGGAGCCCGGCCGGGCTCAGCCCGAAGAGGAGACGTGGGTCCCCCTTCCAATGGGCTCACCACCTGTCGGAGGGGCCAAAGGGGTCGGGTACAATGTGTAATGGGCGGCGGCCGAAGGAGGGGACCCTGGCGGTCTGATCCTCGGCTGCAGAAGCTGGCTCTTGGGACGTGGAACGTCACTTCTCTGGTGGGGAAGGAACAGGTGCCAGTGTGCGAGGCTGAGAGGTTCTGGGTAGAACCTCTCAGCTTGAAGTAGCTGAGAGGTTACTCGAAAGGGTAGCCTCCTTCCGCCTACGGGTGGGGGTAAGAGTTCTGACTGTTGTATGTGCTTATGGGCCGAACAACAGTTCAGATTACCCACCCTTCTTGGAGTCCTTAGAGGGGGTACTGGAGAGTGCCCCTCCTGGGGACTCCCTTGTTCTGCTGGGGGACTTCAACGCTCACGTGGGCAATGACGGTGAGACCTGGAGGGGCGTGGTTGGGAGGAACGGCCCCCCCAATCTGAACTTGAGTGGTGTTCTGTTATTGGACTTCTGTGCTCGTCACGGATTGTCCATCATGAACACCATGTTAAAGCATAAGGGTGTCCATATGTGCACTTGGCACCAGGACACCCTAGGCCGCAGGTTGGATGATCGATTTTGTCGTCGTTTCATCGGATCTGCGGCCGTATGTCTTGGACACTCGGGTGAAGAGAGGTGCGGAGCTGTCCACTGACCACTACCTGGTGGTGAGTTGGCTCCGGTGGTGGGGGAGGAAGCCGGTCAGATCTGGCAGGCCCAAACGTGTAGTGAGGGTCTGCTGGGAACGTCTGGCGGAGTCCCCTGTGAGACGGAGCTTTAACTCTCATCTCTGGCAGAACTTCGAACACGTTCCGGGGGAGGTAGGGGACATTGAGTCTGAGTGGACCATGTTCCGTGCCTCAATTGCCGAGGCGGCTTATCGGAGCTGTGGCCGCAAAGGTTGTTGGTGCCTGTCGCAGCGGCAACCCTCGAACCCGTTGGTGGACGCCTTCGGTGAGCGATGCTGTCAAGGAGTCCTATCGGGCCTTTTTGGCCTGTGGGACTCCAGAAGCAGCTGATGGGTACTGGCGGGTGAAGTGGCATGTGGCTCAGGTGGTCGCTGAGGCAAAAACTTGGGCATGGGAGGAGTTTGGAGAGGCCATGGAGAAAGACTTCCGTACGGCTTCGAGGCGATTCTGGTCCACCATCCGGCGTCTCAGGAGGGGGAAGCAGTGCAGCACCAACACTGTTTATAGTGGGGGCGGTGTGCTGCTGACCCCGTCCCATCAACTCGGGCCGTGGGCCGTTGGGCGGAATACTTCGAAGACCTCCTCAATCCCACCAACATGCCTTCTGTTGAGGAAGCTGAGCCTGGGGACTCTGGGTCGGGCTCTCCAATCTCTGGGGACGAGGTCGCCGAGGTGGTCAAAAAGCTCCTCGGTGGCAGGGCCCCGGGGGTGGATGAGATCCGCCCGGAGTTCCTTAAGGCTCTGGATGTTGTAGGGTTGTGTTGGCTCACGCGTCTCTGCAATATCGCATGGACATCGGGGGCAGTTCCCCTGGATTGGCAGACTGGGGTGGTGGTCCCCCTGTTCAAAAAGGGGGACTGGAGGGTGTGCTCCAATTACAGAGGGGTCACACTCTTAAGCCTCCCTGGTAAGGTCTATTCAGGGGTTCTGGAGAGGAGGGTCCGTCGGATAGTCGAACCACGGATTCAGGAAGAGCAGTGTGGTTTTCGTCCTGGTCGTGGAACACTGGACCAGCTCTACACCCTCAGTAGGGTCCTGGAGGGTTCTCTGTTGCCACTGATCAGAGGCAAACAATCTACATAAGTTACTTTTAATGGTTTTGATAACCTCATCAGAATAATGTTTCTGGTTGTCGGCAGCAGTGATACTGAACCAAAGAGGTGAAATTTTATCCTGTAAACCTCAAGAGGTTTACTAATGTCCCCTTCTGGCCACCACAGAAACCTCAGAAAGTCCCTGTCCTTTTCATCAACATAAACTTGATAAAACATTGCCTCAATGTCTGCCATAACAGTGATTGCTTCTTGGCGAAACCTTAACAGTACCCCAATCAGGGTGTTTGTTAAATCAGGACCTTGGAGATGTTTCTTGTTCAGAGAGGTTCCTTGAAATGAGGATGTGCAGTCAAACACCACCCTCAGTATGTTCTTTCGCTTATGGTAAACGCCATGATGCGGAATGTGCCAGACATGTCCATTCTCCCTAGTGACTTTGGTGCTGCTTGGCTGAAATATGTGGAATTTAGAGCCAAATGAATGGCAATGGCTTGCTATATTGTGTGGGCATGGGGAAGTCACCTTCCAGTGTAAACTTGTTGAGCTTTAAAGCAAGTAAGACCAATTTTTCTGGTATCTGCCTCAGTATCATCTTGATTAGATCAAGGGAGTCAGAAATGGAACTTTCAAAGGAAAAAAACAGACTTCTTGTTCTGATAGGGTGTGCATTTATGTCATCATATGACCAAATAGTATCATTTGGCATACCACATGGATCACTCATTGTTTGGTATAAATCAGTCTTTCTTTAAGAAAGTTATAGATTTTCCAAATTTATGGTATGAAGCTCAAAGTTAAGGCCTGGCCATGCCCCTTTAACATCCACAAAAACAAAAAAAAAATTGATAATCATTACTCCCCAACACCTTAATGCAGTGGTTCTTAATCTTTTTTGAGGTACCAAATCCATCAAATTCATATGCGCACTCGCTGAACCCTTATGTAGTGATAAACAAAATTATTTTTTTCAAAATTCAAGACATAGGGGGTGACCCAATTAGAGTCTATTTGGGTCACCCCAAGATCACTAAGTCTTCTTCAAAGGTAGAGTCTCTGATAACAGTTCTTCAAAATATAGTCAGTGTTTTCAGTTGAGCTGACTGTCCAGGAACGACCCAAGGTATTTAAAATTTGCCACAATTTCAACAGGTTGACCATCGAGAGAAACTGGATCCACTTTAAGGTCTTGTTTAGATCAAATAATTAGCTCTACATTCTTAAGAGAATGAAAAATTAATAATAAATAAAGACTTTGCAGTATTCTGATTTAGTAATGTAATCCTTCTAGTGCAGGCTCCCAATCTGCCTCTGCGCGAAAGAACGCACACCTTTAATATGTCCTGAGACGCAGGCGGAGTGTCAGGGTCAGACATTGTTAATGATCACACAATCCCTTCACTTTCAAATAAGTTCATCCATAAACATCCTTTTTTGTTGCAATTCTTTTCCAAAATCCACAACTTTGCTTTCTGTGGCGATTGATTGTTTCTCTGCAGCGCAGCTGCACTTTCATTCATAAACTCAATCAGCTGATTTTACTCACTGCCCGCTGGCTGCTTTCTTTGTTCTTCTGTGAGTGATCGGCTGGATCCCACAACTTTGTGCTTTTCTTCAAGTCGTCGGTGAAGGTTTTTGTACTTGTTATGGCCACTCTTGCATCACAAAGGTCCAGAAAACAAAAATACCAGAGTAGTCCCTCAGGAGGAGGTTTTCGACTCATTCAAAAACAATAAAAAGCACTTGGGGAGACTTTTCCTGTTTCAAAGGAGTTTCTTTTGCTTATAAAAATAACAAAAAATAATCTCTGAGTTGACTTAAAATAAAACGTTAATTTGCGGTACAAAAACAATTTCACTCCTCACTCCTTCACCCAATAATCAGATCAGCTCCAACAGCTGCTTCTGCCTGTTAATCACTGCAGGAGGCTGACTGAGTAATTATGTTACCACCCCCATGCCACTAGAGGCAGTAGCAACCCCGAAAAGAATTTGGTACAGAATTTGGTAAAAACTGTGAGCTTTGCTGAAGTAAGAAAAGACACAAGTTCAAATTCATGCTGAGAAGTGGAGCTTCTTCAATCAGTGCGGCAGAGGCTCCACTGAACCCCTGAGACCGACTGATCAAACCCCTGGGGTTCGAATGAACTCACGTTAAGAACCACTGCCTTAATGTCATATTGACCAAATTTGAAGATAGCTCAGAATCTGTAGGAGTTTGTTGAAGTTCGACATGTATGAAAAGTCAAAAATGCCAAAAAATTTGACCCAAAATGGCAACATTTCCTCCAAAAGGCTTTTTTTCTTGTTTCAGTGGGTCCTACCGATGTACCAAATTTCAGCTCTTTACTATTTGCCAGTTAACTTGAGTTTCAATAGTGTGTGTGCGCTTAGCTTCTCAAAGCTAAGAGCGCAGCTTTGAGCTAAGCTGCTTATTTAATATTTATAATAATAAATAATAAATTTATTTATTACAATAAATTTATTATTATTTATTGTAATAAATTTTATTTAATTTATTGCAATAAATTAAATAAAAAAGTAAATACTGGTAAACTTCACTTTAAATTGCAATAAAATAAATTAAATGAAAAATACTCCATTAATCCCACAATGTAAAAAAATAAGTTAAAAATATTACATTTTTACAGTTAAAGTTTAATTTCACCGATAAATTGCAAAACCTCTGACCGACCAATAGAGGGAGCTAGAGAGTGAGCAGATGGTGACGCACTGTTCCGGAACACCTAGCCTAATGGGGACTGCAATAATCTGTGTGACCACTAGGGGCGGTTCCCTTATACACACACACACATTTTGTCTTGGAATGGAATTCGTGGGGACTTCCTGGAAAACTTCACCAGGCATGTTTATACACCATTTTCTACTTGAAAATGGGGTTGTGCCGGTGGGGACCTCAAATTTGGTCCCCACGTGTCATCAGGTCCCCACGTGTATGCACAGAGTCAGGCTGAAGTCCCCACGCGGCAGGTAAAACAAGTACACACACACACACACACACACACACACACACACACAGCCAGTCTACGGGGAGATGACTGATGGAACAAGTGAAAGCCAACAGAACTGTTCTGGTATTTTACTGATGTTTTTATGTTTTTATAAACACACTGAAACAATTCATACTGTTAGCTTTAAGTCTGGACTTTGACTAGGCCATTCTACACATAACAAGAACTTCTGAACGGTGTTAGCTTCTGGGTGGACCAACAGACGATGTTACAAAACATGTGAAGAACCTTTGACTTCCAGAATGTTTTTAACCGTATTAACTTAAATGTTAAACCCATCGTCTGATTTTAGTCGGCCAGGAGGTCATTAGGGTTTTTCTGAAGTTTCTCCAACAGCAGATCAGCTGGATGGATGATTGGTCAGTCATTTTATGCTAGCTACGGTATGCTAGCTATGATTTTCGCAGCATATTTTCCTCCACCTGAGCTGCAGCTCTCTGCAGCTCCTCCAGACTCAACATGACCTCATTTTGCTTTTAGTTTATTTCAGTTTCAACTTTAATCTGCAGGAAATTCAGGATTTTTTCTAGTGGATTGTTTCATTATTCTGAATCAGGTCAGTCCTACAAAAATTGGGCCAAATTATTCTGATTGATTTTTCCTCCAAACTTCATTTTTACATCTTTAAGAGTCACTTCCTCCTCATTTCCAGGTGTGAAGACGCTTCAGGTTCTGACTGGTTGGTTTTCCTCCAAGCAGAAAGACTCAAACATCTGAAAGTCATCAGCGGTGCTGACATCACTGCAGCCAGCAGGCGGTGACATCACTGCAGCCAGCAGGCGGTGACATCACTGCAGCCAGCAGGCGGTGACATCACTGCAGCCAGCAGGCGGTGACATCACTGCAGCAGGCGGTGACATCACTGCAGCCAGCAGGCGGTGACATCACTGCAGCAGGCGGTGACATCACTGCAGCCAGCAGGCGGTGACATCACTGCAGCCAGCAGGCGGTGACATCACTGCAGCCAGCAGGCGGTGACATCACTGCAGCAGGCGGTGACATCACTGCAGCCAGCAGGCGGTGACATCACTGCAGCAGGCGGTGACATCACTGCAGCCAGCAGGCGGTGACATCACTGCAGCCAGCAGGCGGTGACATCACTGCAGCCAGCAGGCGGTGACATCACTGCAGCAGGCGGTGACATCACTGCAGCCAGCAGGCGGTGACATCACTGCAGCAGGCGGTGACATCACTGCAGCCAGCAGGCGGTGACATCACTGCAGCCAGCAGGCGGTGACATCACTGCAGCCAGCAGGCGGTGACATCACTGCAGCCAGCAGGCGGTGACATCACTGCAGCAGGCGGTGACATCACTGCAGCCAGCAGGCGGTGACATCACTGCAGCAGGCGGTGACATCACTGCAGCCAGCAGGCGGTGACATCACTGCAGCCAGCAGGCGGTGACATCACTGCAGCCAGCAGGCGGTGACATCACTCCAGTGACACCGAGCGGCTCAGGACACGGAGAGGAGAGTTGAGGTTTCGCTTCGGCAGCGACTTCAGAGAATAAACATCCAAACTCAGAGAAGTTTGATGTGGAGGGGAACCAGGAGGGACAACTGAAAGCTGCTCAGAGGAGGAGGAGGATGAGGATGAAAAGGAGGAAGAGGAGGATGAGGATGATGAGGAGGAAGAGGAGGATGAAAAGGAGGAAGAGGATGATGAAAAGGAGGAAGAGGAGGATGAGGATGAAAAGGAGGAAGAGGAGGAAGAGGATGATGAAAAGGAGGAAGAGGAGGATGAGGAGGAAGAGGAGGATGAAAAGGAGGAAGAGGAGGATGAGGATGATGAGGAGGAAGAGGAGGATGAAAAGGAGGAAGAGGAGGAGGAGGATCTTCCTCAGCCTGTTTGGATCGAATCAGTTTGTTGTGATTCAGACGACTCAGAACTCGTCCGTCTGAGTCGAGTTCTGATATTTTCTCCCCAAATCTACAAACATTTCATTAAAAATCCTCAATATTCTGAACATGTTTCTATTTTTCTGCTTCTGAATCATTTAAAATAATTTATTTCTCCCAAACAGAAGAAAATAAAATATCATTTCCTGGGCTGCACAGTGGTTCAGTGGTAGAGCTGCTGCTTTGCAGCAAGAAGATCCTGGGTTCGATTCCCAGCCTGGGTCTTTCTGCATGGAGTCTCCATGTCGTCCCTCTTCATTGTCCCTAGGGGTGTGTGTGTGTGTGTGTGTGTGTGAGCGCATGGTGTTTCCTCTCAGAGCTGCTGCTGATGCTGCAGGTTTCACTCTGAAGCTCCTCTTTGGTCAGATATGATGGAGACGACTCTCTGAACTTCCTTCTGCTCTGGGATTTGGGGTCAAAGTTCAAGTATTAATTTGGATTTTGAGATGCTAACTAGCCGCTCCAAGTTGTAAACCACCCAGCCCCAATACCTCGTTGTCACGGTTACGCATGATAAAAAAAACATCTGAATTTAAAAAACAAGTAAGAGGAAAACCTTCTTCTATCGGGTCAGAACCAGAACCAGAACCTTTGTAATAAAAACCAGATGATGTTAAAACAGATTTAGATCAAAGCAAATCGCTGCTGACTGAACGTTTTATCTCTTTATGTCGTTTCTCTTACATTTAATCAAAGTTCAAAATATTATAAATCAACCTATAGCCGATTTTTGGATTTTAATTTAAAATAACTCAAAGATGATTGTTAAATATTAAAAGACTGAAGGATAAATGTTAAATATTCATGAAATGTAACTGTTTGGAGTTAGATTGGAGCTGGATGTATTTGATATTTTTGTTTTAGTTGGGTAAAAATTAATTAATAAAACAAACATGATTTGGTTCTGATTCATAATTATTTACTTTATTCAGGTTTACAGATCCAGTCAGAAACACAAACTGTTTTATTTCTGAAAAATATAAACACAAAAATCTGTTGATTCATTTTATAATTCATTTGTTTGATATATTCTGAAAATTGTACAAAAACTTAAAGCTGCTTCAGTTATTTAAACGTAAAAAAAAGAGTAAAGAAAATAAACTTTATGTGGCTCTGGCGCCCCCTGCTGTTCGCTCTGCATCATCACCAGCTGCTCAGTAAGAACTAGCAGGGTTTATTTACAACAAAAATAATTCACACAGATTTAATATCTACAAACATTTCAACTTTTAAGAGTCGTTGAATTTAAGTAAAAAACAAACAGCAGAAAAGACAAGTCCTAGTCCAAGTCTTCCAGTTTCCAGACATTTAAAACAGCAGCACAGCAGGACGAGTCTCAGCTTGTTCTGTTTGCACTAGAAATATTACAATCTTTTATTTATGAACAACAAAAAGAAGATGGAAAGGTTCAAAGTATTGGAAACAGAATACGACACGAAATGCTCAGTAGAAGTTTGAAATTTTTATATTCCAGATGGTTTCAAATGTAATTTAGAAATGTTAGGATGGAAGGAAAACTCACCATTACAATGAGTAGGCTACATACTAGCATGTAGGCTACATACTAGCATGTACGCTACATACTAGCATGTACGCTACATACTAGCATGTACCCTACATATTAGCTTGTAGGCTACATACTAGCTTGTAGGCTACATACTAACTTGTAGGCTACATACCAGCTTGTAGGCTACATACTAGCATGTACACTACATACTAGCTTGTAGGCTACATACCAGCATGTACCCTACATACTAGCATGTACGCTACATACTAGCTTGTAGGCTACATACTAGCATGTACGCTACATACTAGCATGTACGCTACATACTAGCTTGTAGGCTACATACTAACTTGTAGGCTACATACTAACTTGTACGCTACATACTAGCATGTACGCTACATACTAGCATGTACGCTACATACTAGCTTGTAGGCTACATACTAGCTTGTAGGCTACATACTAACTTGTAGGCTACATACCAGCTTGTAGGCTACATACTAACATGTACGCTACATACTAACTTGTAGGCTACATACTAGCTTGTAGGCTACATACCAGCATGTAGGCTACATACGGTGTGACGTTAGCTGCCTTCATTTTAAGGTTTGCGTTCCTTTGTGATGAATCTTACTGTTTGCTATTTTTCCTGCTTCTCTCCAGTTGTTGTTGCTCTCAGTAACTTTTTGTTCTGTTTTCATTCCTAGTTTAGTGATTCTGTTGTTCCTCTCTCCTGTCGCCACGTGTTTGGACAGTAATGTTGGTGTGACTGTTGCCATCCTGTGACGATCTGAAGGAGTTTTATTTTGAAGTTCATGTTTGGATCAGATTGTTGGATTCACATCTTTAAAGATTTAATTCACCTGATTCTGCCGAGTCTCCATCATGTTTCCCTCCATCTTTATGTCGGCTCATTGGCTTTGCTGTGGCACCATGATGTACTCTGACACACAGATGATGGGTTTCTGGGCCGCCCGGTTCTGACCGAACACCTCAGCCTGAATCTGGGGGTGGTAGCCGCTCGGCTCCGGGTCCGCCGGCCGCTCCGGGTCCGCCAGCCGCTCTGGGTCCGCCACCGGCAGGTTGTATGTCAGGTTGGGGAACACGGTGGAGACGCCGTGGCGGCGCAGGGCCGGGTTGTTCTGGTAGAGGGGCGGGGCCTGTGACATCACAGCCATGTCTTCCTGGTCGGTGTTGTTGTTCAGCGGCTCTGCAGGTTTGAGGAGAAGCTCTGGGACGGCCATGTTCTCCTCGCCATGGCAACCCAGCTCCGACTGATAGTAAGGGTTAACGCTCTTCTCCTGGAAGACATGGAGACGTCTCCATCAATTCACAGCAAAGAGATAATCAAGATAATTCATTTGATCTGTTTTGTTTATTTATTCTGAATATTTAAAATGTAGGCAAAAATATTTGGTAAGATTTTTACACTGCAAAGTTATTAAAAAATAATAATGTTCCTTATTTTTCACAATTATTATTTTCTGTTTGTACCTGAGCTCAAAACGGGGTATGAAAACTTTTGGTCTGAACTTACAGGTGAAGTGAACCAGTCGGCCATGTTTGGCTTCGGGACCTCAGGGTAAAACGTCTCCTTGATGCTGTCGGGTCAGAAAAACAGAGTCAGAGACGACATGTCTGGTTCTGTTTGGTTCTGTCTGGGTCGGTTCTGTCGGGTCCGGTTGCTCACCAGGCCCAGTGTCTGTAGCACAGGACAGTGATGAGGAAGAGGAGGATGAAAACGGCGCCCAGGGAGATGAAGATGTTGCTCAAACCGTCTGCAGAAGAAAAACATTCAGACACCTGCAGGTTGCTTCAGAAAAACAGTAAAATTATCCAGATTCTTTGTTTTCAAACTAATCACACATTTAAAATGTTCCTGTAACGCCTCTGACCTGCCAGCAGGGGCAGCATGGCGCTCCGTTTTCCAGACTTTCTGCTGATTTATGGATAATTATTCCCTCTGGTTCTGATGTTATGCTCTCATCAAACAACGCATCAAAACAACTTTCAGATACTTGTTTTGATGCGTTGCCGTGACAACGAGGAATTTTTATTTTTATTTTTTTAAACAGTAGATTAGCATCTAAAAACTCAAACGACACCTGAACTTTGACCCTAAGTCTTTCCTGTTATTGTTTATTTGATACAAACCTTTACAGGAAACATAAATATAAACAATCTGATGCGTTTATAAATAATTCCCTAGAATCACCTTTAACAGGTTTATTTAGAAATGATTCCAGTTCCAGTTCTTCAGCCTCGAGGTGAATATTTAAATCTCAGTTTTGTTCTTAAAACCAAAGTTTAAAACTTCTAACAGAGAAAATGTTTTGCTGCCAGGACTAGTGGTGCATCATGATGGACAATAGAAGATCTTTGGCAAACAAAATGGATGAATTTCAAATATAAATATTACATTCATTCTGTCATCTCTTGGCGTCTGGATGCAGCATCGTATCCCCAACTCCAGCATCTCTGCCAAACAGAGGAGTAGGATCTCTACTCCAGCATCTGACCAAACGGAAACCATGGAAACCGTCATGGCCGTCTTGTTTTGGCCGGAAGTGGAAGGAAGTTTCTTACCCTGGTCGTTTAGGAGGACCTGTAAGGTCGTGTTGCCATACGCTCCGCCAGCCGTCCGCGCCGCCACGGTGAAGGTGTAGGAGCCGCTCTGCAGGTCCCTGGCGGTCAGGCTGGAGTCCGCTGGGTTTTCTGAACCAGAACATGAAAAAACTCTGATTTATAAACTGGTTTTAAATCAGCCTTCAGCTTTATGAACTGAAGAGCAGCTCAGAGTGAACCTGAAGCCTCACAGGTGAGCATTACCTGTGGTCACGCTGATGGGTTTATCATTGTTTTTAGAGTAGTACAGGACGTATCCATGGATACAAGCAGGCTGCTGTGTGAGAGGAACCGGAACCCAGTGGATCTCCACATCGGAGCCTCGCTGTGTGTAGGACAGAGGCTGGAAGAGCTTCGTTTGTTTTCCTGGAACTGAGAGGAAAGTAAGGCATCAGGGAATGAATTCTATGCTAACAATGCTAATGCTGCTAGCTGCTACTAACGCTGCTGACTGCTGCTAACGTTGCTAGCTGCTGCTAACGCTGCTAATGCTGCTAGCTGCTGCTAACACTGCTAACTGCTGCTAATGCTGCTGACTGCTGCTAACGCTGCTAGCTGCTGCTAACGTTGCTAGCTGCTGCTAACACTGCTAACTGCTGCTAACGCTGCTAGCTGCTGCTAACGTTGCTAGCTGCTGCTAACACTGCTAACTGCTGCTAACGCTGCTAGCTGCTGCTAACACTGCTAACTGCTGCTAACGCTGCTAGCTGCTGCTAACACTGCTAACTGCTGCTAACGTTGCTAGCTGCTGCTAACACTGCTAACTGCTGCTAACGCTGCTAGCTGCTGCTAACGTTGCTAGCTGCTGCTAACACTGCTAACTGCTGCTAACACTGCTAGCTGCTGCTAACACTGCTAACTGCTGCTAACGTTGCTAGCTGCTGCTAACACTGCTAACTGCTGCTAGCTGCTGCTAACACTGCTAGCTGCTGCCTCACGTTTCTCCGTGAAGAAGCCATCCTTCCTCTCCAGGAGCATCGGAGCGCCGTCCCTGCAGGCGTAGATGGATACCGAGTATCTCCGCCCAGCTGCGGCGCTCTCTGAGGACGAACCAGAGGACATGTCAACGGGACGGACAGATCAGCTGAGGACTTTACTGGATCATGGACTGGATCTCACTGGGTTTTATCCTGACTGAGTTCTGACTGGGAGGCAGCTTTAACCAGTCAACAGGATCATCCTCCAACACTGGGAACCAGTCCACTATGTAGCCACAGCTAGCTTCTGGATGGTGGGACCAGGACAGGTTGAGGCCCCCATCACTCCCAGTGAAGCAGGACAGGTTCATACTGGTTTCATCTGAAAACAGAGACGCTGAGGGTCAGATGTGGAGAAGAAGAAGTTCTGATCTGACCAAAGGAACAAACGAACCGTCCAAACCGCTCAGATCATCTGGAGGAGCCAGCAGTTACAGCTGAACGACTCCAAAGAGTTGGACTGAAGTCTGAAAGGTTTAATCTGGATCTGGAAACCAAATGGACAACCAGCAACTAACCAGCAACTAACCAGCAACAAACCCAGAAACAAACCAGCAATTAACCAGCATGGAGATAAAAAACAAGAACATTTGAATCATGATTATAAAATAACTGAGTGTTTTTGATCAGCGTGTCTCAGTGAAACCGTCCAGAACCTGGACCTCAGTGGTCTGGACCTCAGTGATCTGGACCTCAGTGGTCTGGTCATCAGTGGTCTGGACCTCAGTGGTCTGGACCTCAGTGGTCTGGTCATCAGTGGTCTGGACCTCAGTGATCTGGTCCTCAGTGGTCTGGACCTCAGTGGTCTGGTCATCAGTGGTCTGGACCTCAGTAGTCTGGACCTCAGTGGTCTGGTCATCAGTGGTCTGGACCTCAGTGATCTGGACCTCAGTGGTCTGGTCATCAGTGGTCTGGACCTCAGTGATCTGGACCTCAGTGGTCTGGTCATCAGTGGTCTGGACCTCAGTGGTCTGGTCATCAGTGGTCTGGACCTCAGTGGTCTGGACCTCAGTGATCTGGACCTTAGTGGTCTGGTCATCAGTGGTCTGGTCATCAGTGGTCTGGTCCTCAGTGGTCTGGACCTCAGTGGTCTGGTCATCAGTGGTCTGGACCTCAGTAGTCTGGACCTCAGTGGTCTGGTCATCAGTGGTCTGGACCTCAATGGTCTGGACCTCAGTAGTCTGGACCTCAGTGGTCTGGACCTCAGTGATCTGGACCTTAGTGGTCTGGACCTCAGTGGTCTGGACCTCAGTGATCTGGACCTCAGTGGTCTGGTCATCAGTGGTCTGGACCTCAGTGATCTGGACCTTAGTGGTCTGGACCTCAGTGGTCTGGTCATCAGTGGTCTGGACCTCAGTGGTCTGGACCTCAGTGGTCTGGTCATCAGTGGTCTGGACCTCAGTGATCTGGACCTCAGTGGTCTGGTCATCAGTGGTCTGGACCTCAGTGGTCTGGACCTCAGTGATCTGGACCTCAGTGGTCTGGACCTCAGTGGTCTGGACCTCAGTGATCTGGACCTCAGTGGTCTGGTCATCAGTGGTCTGGACCTCAGTGGTCTGGACCTCAGTGATCTGGACCTCAGTGGTCTGGACCTCAGTGGTCTGGTCATCAGTGGTCTGGTCATCAGTGGTCTGGACCTCAGTGGTCTGGACCTCAGTGATCTGGACCTCAGTGGTCTGGTCATCAGTGGTCTGGACCTCAGTGGTCTGGACCTCAGTGGTCTGGTCATCAGTGGTCTGGACCTCAGTGGTCTGGACCTCAGTGGTCTGGACCTCAGTGGTCTGGTCATCAGTGGTCTGGACCTCAGTGGTCTGGTCATCAGTGGTCTGGACCTCAGTGGTCTGGACCTCAGTGGTCTGGACCTCAGTGATCTGGTCATCAGTGGTCTGGTCATCAGTGGTCTGGACCTCAGTGGTCTGGACATCAGTGGTCTGGTCATCAGTGGTCTGGACATCAGTGGTCTGGTCATCAGTGGTCTGGACCTCAGTGGTCTGGTCATCAGTGGTCTGGACCTCAGTGGTCTGGACCTCAGTGGTCTGGACCTCAGTGATCTGGACATCAGTGGTCTGGTCATCAGTGGTCTGGACCTCAGTGGTCTGGACATCAGTGGTCTGGTCATCAGTGGTCTGGACATCAGTGGTCTGGTCATCAGTGGTCTGGACCTCAGTGGTCTGGTCATCAGTGGTCTGGACCTCAGTGGTCTGGTCATCAGTGGTCTGGACCTCAGTGGTCTCTGTAAAAACATGGACTCCATCCTACCTGAACTGGTGGCAGGAACCGTGATGGTCGATGGGGGGGAGCGGCCATTCTGGTTCTTCGCTGTTACCGTGACGACGGCATCCCCGTCCAAAGTGTACTCATGAACGCTGGCACTGACTTCCTCCTTGCTGAGCCGATCCGAGCCGCCGGTTCTGGTCCAGGTTACTTCATATCCGGTGACGTCTCCATGACTCTGATTGGCCAGAAGCTTCTGCAGAAACAGCCGCAGTTAGAAAACAACAGACTGGAGAAACACGGCGACCAGGAGCCTGTAAGTTCACTAAAACACAGGAAAGGATGAGGTCAGATGTTGGGATTCAACCGCAGAACGTTTCATAACGACACCGACTGGAAAGGATCGACAGTTGTGTTCTCAGAAACAGGAAGTCGCCTCCAGCTACGTTTCCTTTAGCCATAAAGTTGCACAAATTGAAATTATGATAGCAAATTCGCTGAATGGAAACACGCTAGTTGAAAAAAAACAAATCACCGTTTTTGATAAAAAGTTGTTGTGTCATCATGAGGTGGTTTCTCAGAAACACTTTCATGGGTCACATGATCAACAGCCAGATGTTACTACTGGTGGAAACACAGAAGAAGACTGTGTTTAATTCCAACATGTTGAATCCATAACGCTTCAGGAAAATGGCCGACTACAATTTCCCCAAAACACCGCAGACGTAGCCGCTCCCAGGTAGGCGGGGCTTGTTGCTCCGACGCCTGAATGAGACGCAGACGGCTCCTCTGATCATTTTAATCTACAATGAAGCGTTTTTTCATCAGATGGTGATGCTGCACATGGCTGCAATGAACAGGAAGTAGAGTTTAACTAGCAACAACCAAACATCTGAGGAAAACAAAGAGTCTCCCAAACCAAACAGGAAGTTTCTCAGGGCTTCGTGCCTCTGGTAAGGCACTGTGGATGGGAAAGTGAATTAAGTCAGAACTTATCTGGTGAATGTGCTTCAATCTCAGAAAAGCTAAAAAAATCATCTCAAGAGAGCATTGGAAGTTTATTGTAAAATTGAGGAATTTATTTTGAATGTTGCCTTTTCTCCTCTTCCCAAACGTTGATGGAAACACGGTTACTGTGAGGGTCCGAAACCTTTCTGTGCTGGAAAACGTTCCGGTTGGTGGAAGCTGAAGACTCACCTTCCAAACAATCACAGTCTGGTTTCCCTTCTTCTGCATCCACACATCCAGAGCATCAGGAGCTGCAGAGCCAACAGGTCAGTGATTCTCTGTTCAGACTCATTTCTGAGTTCCTGTTTTCTTCAGAAACTCACCATCGCCCTCCGTGTGGAAGGAAACTCTGCTGCTCCAGTCGCTCCAGGTCCAGAAATGTTGGGCTGTTCCACACCGAACCTTCACCTCATATTTCCAGTTTGGCCTCAGATCAGTTAAAACTGCCGCCTTCAGTCCGACTCCATGTTTGATCTGCAGAAACTATATCAACACAACTCAGATTAAATGTAATATTTTTACTATCTGGCGTCTTCCTTTGCTGTGAACGTACGGATCCGTCAGCGTCAGAGACGATGATCTGGCAGCTCAGGTTCAGGCTGTGGTACTGCTGCACCGTCCAGCTCCAGCTCAGCCTCACGCTCCTGGCTTTCACGTCACCAACGCTGAGACCATGTGGAGCAAACATGTGAACTGAAACACAGAAACTGTTAGCCAGGCTGGTTTAAGAAGCCAGGAGGTTTTAGCTTTAGCGGCGGCTAACTGCACCTCTTCTGCTCAGATCTGCAGAGTCTTGGATCTCCACCTGTCCAAGAACGTTCTGAGCTGTTAGAGTCCAGTTCCTCTCACCGCCTCCAATCTTTACCCTTTTAGAGCATCTTAACTCTGAACTGGAGTTACACGGGCTGCAAGACGAAAATAAGGTTTAGGTCTGGACTTTGACTAGGCCATCCACAGTCATCCTGTTGCAGATTTTCGGCTGTTTGGGATCATTTTTACTGTTTCATGTTTTTGTGTCATTATTGCATGTGTGGACTTGCTAACATGCTATTTTACAAGTTTGATTTTCATGCTAACATATTAGCATAGTACACAGCTCATCGGATGCTAAATTGCTAATTCCTCATTCTCAAATCTGCTAACCTAATTAGTTGGTGAGAGCAAACTAACTTTCATGTTGTCTAGAAAGCTACATGATCACTTGTCAATATTTTCATTAACTAAGCAGAAATCCAAGCTAACATACTAGCATGTTATTTAGCTAGTTAGGTATTCAGACAAACTTTCTAGCATGCTAGCTAGTTGGTCCATCTTACATTCCCTTGTCAGAATTCACATAACTTAGCTTAAGCTAGATATTTATCTTAAGCTAAGTTATTGAGACAAACTTTTTAGCAAGTTTGTCATGAGAATATTTACATTGTTACACATTAAAAATATTAAAACAAACACAAGCAAGTTAGGGATCCTTGCTAACCACTGCAGTAGAAGTAAGCTAGTTAGAGTTATCTAACTAATGTTAGCTATCTAGCTAACATACTGCTTAGAGTCACCTTTCGATATGTTTACTAGACATCCTGGCCAACTTACTAGCTTCCTAATTAACTGGATAGAAATCCAGAATGACTTGCTAGCATGCTGGTTAGCTATTAAAACAAACTTGCTAGCATGCTGGTTAGCCTGTTATATATTCCCAGTCCAGGACTTCCTGGTTGACTGACAGACTGAAAGGTCTCCAGGTCAATATTGTTTCTAGAGAGAAGAAACTTTCTCCTTCAGCACTACCAGGCAGCCATACTGGTTCAGGGTCATGACCTTTAACCTGCTAACAGTGGCTGTTAGAAGAGAATAATCTTCCTCTCCTCAGATGCAGATTGGTCAGTGCTAACGTCTTTCTGTCTCGGTGTTTTGCTCTAATTGTGGTAAAACTGACCTCCATTGTTCTGATCTGAGATCATTTCCTTTTACCTTCCATCCAGCTGATAACTCGTCCGTTTCACCATCGTGTTTCTTCCTTCGTTCCAACGGCATTCCACCGACTCCAGATCCCGAGTTTCACACTGAAGGTCTTTGTCACCAGGCGGGTCTGATTCAGGGAATAGAACATCTGAGCTTTCTCACCAAAAGGAGGGAATCATGAGAACGCCATTTCTTACTTACAGCCAATGTAAACAATAGAGCCGTATTCTCTTCCTGATTTGGTTTCACAGAGGACAACCGCACCAGACTCCATGACGGGTTTCAGCCGCACAGTCAGGGCGTATCTATGCTCGCTGATCTTGGTGGTGTTGCCTGTATTTCCATCCAGATGCATTTTGTCAAACTGTTGATCGTCTGGGACTTTGCAGCAGAAGGAGGCCAAGCTGCCAGCCTGCAGCACTGCATCCTGGGGGAAGACGGGTCTGTTGTAAATGGCTTCTTTATCTGCAGAAACAGGAGATCGGCGTTAACCACAGTGGAGGACAGGAGGCCCAAACGGAGAACCACAAGGCCTGGAGCCCTCCAGGTTACCATGACAACCTTATGATGTCACCAGGTGACTGAACCATCCAGTCACTGAACAAATCAATGCATGATGAGCCATGACAAACCTAAATCTAGAGTTACAGATCTAGAGTTACAGATCTAGAGGTATAGATCTAGAGTCAACACACAGCTTCAGTTCTTCTAGCTGGAAACCAGAGATCAGGCTGACCTCTGACCTCTGAGCTGAACCTTCAGAGCCACATAAAGACGGTTAGAAAGTCGGCCTTCTATCAGCTGAAGATCATTTCCAGGAAACATGAAAGATCTGCTGCTGTTGCCATAGCAACCTTCAGGCCTCTCAGGTCTTCTGGTTCTGCTCTGCATCCAGAACCAGAACCAGACATGGAGAAGCAGCATTCAGCTTCTATGCTCCACAGATTGGGAACAAACTGCCAGAAAACTGCAAAGCAGCCGAAACCCTGAGATCCAGTAACTGGAACGTTGACCAACATTTGCATATTTACGTTGATGATGGCATTGATAACATGTAGAACTTTCTTGTTGCTGAAATGGGCCCTGCTACTCGACTTGATTTGACTAGGACTGTTGGGTTGTGAGGTACTGACCCGGCAGAGTCCACTCCTGGCCCAGCCGGCTCGGCTGGTTGTCGATTTGGGCTCTCAGCCTGACGGTGTGAGCAGCGCAGTCCATCGGCAGAGGAGACGTCCAGTTCCAGGAGTGGGCCGACCCGACAAGGCCCGGCGCCACCCAGACTCCGTCCTGAAACGTTTCCACAGCGGGTCAGAACCAGCAGGACCGGCGGGCTTTTATCAACCCGATCGGGTCAGACTCACTGAGTGAACTTCCTGGTTCTCCACCAGAATCGTCACGTTGTAGAGAATCGGGTCATTCAGAGCCGAGCAGGACGCGGCGTCTTCCCACGCTACCAGAACCGTCTGGTCCGATCGGCTGACGGTCAGGTTCTGAGGCCCGCATTGAGAAACACCTGAGGAAAGGACAGGTAACGTTACCATGACAACCTCATGGTTCTGATCATCACTGAAGGATCAACCTGAGCAAAGTTTCCCCAGGGAACCTGCCAAACCCGGTGGCTTGGTGCCGGTCCAGTCGGGTTTTTGAGTTAGAAAATGTTGAAAGTTGACAGGAAATATAAAAATATCACTTGATAATTACGTGTTATTGGAATATTAATACCTAAGCATTTTAAAAAGACTTAAATAAATAAGCAATGCTCAGCCTGGTGGGAGAACAACTGGAGCCTGGTGGCCCGCCAGGCTTACTGTACACTGCGGGAAACCTGCTGAGCACCAGATTAAATCTGGATTTAATCTGGACAACGAGCAGCAAACAGCACGAATATTCACAAAACCACAAAGAACAACAACCAGGAGAAGAAGAAATTAAATAAAATTACGATGAAGCCGAAATAATACGAGAATAAAGTCATAAAATCACAAGAATAAAATTATAACAATGTGAGAACAAAGTCACTGTCATCAGAATAAAGAAACAATCTGAGAAAAACTCGTAAAACACTAAAGTTGAAATAAGAGAATAAAGTCATAATATTAGGTGATTTTGTAATTCCAGCACAAACAAAAACTAAAATATAGTTTTACAAATAAATAAATATTTAACCTTCTAATAATCAGTAGCAGAAACTGAAATAATTGAATCTGTTTCTAAGTAAACGGATCACAAATTTAAATTCTGCTGCAGGTTCTGTGATTCTGGTCGGATTTAGTCAAAATTCAGTTTTTCTGTTGATTCCCTAACAAACCGTCCAAACTGTTCAACTGGTCCATAATCCCGTCAATCTGAGCATTTAAACATGTTCTGTTAATCCGGAGCGAAGGAGAAACTCACCTGTCTGGTTCTGTTGACTCAGCCGGATCAGAACCAGCAGCAGAAACCAGAACCGGATCATTTTAATCCTGATTTGCTTCCAGATGCTGTAGATCCGTCAACGGGACGATCCGCAGGGATTCAGCTGTCAGAGGGAAACGTCCAGCTGCGGTTCTGACCCGTTAACAAACAGAACCGGGCCGCTCAGGCGGATCCAGTGAGTGCTGTGTTCCTCCCAGCAGCCAATCAGTCGCTGCAGTTGTGAAATCCATGAGGAGTTCAGAGCAGGAAACGCAGCTGCTGCATTCCAGTAAGAGTTAGTCAGACCCAGCGGCCGGATCGGACCTGCAGAACCGAGTGACTGGAAATGATTCAGACTGAAACTAAAACAGCAGCAGGTCCAACGCTGCAGAAACCAAACGTCTGATTCCACAGAAAACCAGCAGCGGTTTGGATCGGAACCAGAACTACTCAGATTCATGATGCAGCAAGTTTCCTACAAACAGGAAACAGAAGAAAAAGCTACAAGTTTTCCTCCGACTGAAGGATCCGGAGCTGGAAAAGCAGAACCACTCAGGACGTTTCCACATCCAGACCCAAACAGAACCTCTGATTTATGCAACATGTCAGAGCAGCTGCAGCCAGTTTGGTATCAACGTTTATTTAATAACTGGGATTTTCATAGTTTATGCAAATAAAAACATGAATAAACCTGGAGACTAAAATGCTGCAACAATTCTGAATATTATTAAATCATATTTTAACTAAAAAACCCAAATTCAGCCACCAGGAGAAACGGATTTACTCTCTTGGTTAATATCACTAAAATAACTATTACTAATAATCTCTCTTAATTCATCTACGGTGCACCAATGGGGGTTTTATTTAGAGGCATCAGAGTAAAAGGGGCCTCTTCCTGCTGGTTTGTCCCAATAAGTCCCAGTAAAACAAACTGGTTGGATGAGATGCTGCTGGTTTCCCAAACCGGATGGCAGCTTTATTCCATCAGCAGAAGAAGAAAGTGAGTCACGAACCCGACCGGTTCCTCAGAACCAGAGCAAAGCAAACGGGTCGAATTACGACCCGCTGGGAAAACCCACCATCAGATCCGTTTATACTGGAGCTCTGATGGTTTCCTGCTGCTTGTTTTCACTCATTACAGCAAAACGTCTAAATTTAGTCACTGAGGAAACATTTTATAAATTTCTCCTCTCAGAATAAATGACATTCTGTCTTTATGAGGAAGTTTCAGTTCATCTGTTTCTGGGTAAAATCATCACATTAACAGTTTCTCTGTACTTTTACCTTTAGTTGAGGAATATTTCAGGACCCGCCGAGAGAAACTTCACTGGATGAAGAACAAACAGCTTTTAACCAAGACACCTAAAATTCATGTTGAAGTGAGACCTCCTGTTTCTACACCAGCTTTGTTGGTCCAACATTATTTATTTTGTTCCGTAATTTCTTTCTTTTTTTTTTTACTAAAACCATATTTTCAGTAAAATATGTTACTGATCAAGAAGATTCAGCTAAATATCATTTTTACTAAAAGCACTGTAAACTGAGATATATAAATATACACACAAAACCTGCTGTAAGTATTTATTTTATAAGTTTTATATTGAAAAAAGTATTTGGAAAGTCAGAGATCTGACTAAATTTGTTTTTTGTCATCATGTTAATAAAAGTGACATTATACATACATGTATACAATTACATGTATATTTATATATTTCTGATGACATAATTTTAAATAAATTTAATTGGATGATCTGATCAGTGACTTAGTAATATTGTTACAAAACCCAAATTAATTAGATGCATAAAACAATATTTACTGAATTATATTCTGAGTTTTTAAACCTGGCAGAACCAGAACCCTCCTGGATCCATCCGGGTCGTGGTTCTGATGGTTCTGATGGTTCTTCACTGCTCCAATAACTCAGACTTCACCTGAGTCTAGAATATAAACTCAGTTTTAATTTAATCTGGGTTTAAAACTTGGAATAAATCTGAGTGATTTACTGTGGATGTGGGAAACAGCAGAAGTCGGGCCAAAGCCCCCAGACCTGTAAAAAGCTTCTTACAGCCCTGCTTTGAAAACTCATTAAAACTTATATAAACTTTAAAAAATAAAGACTGTGCATTCAGATGAGGTGAGTTTGTGTTTTTGCAGAGGGATGAGAGAGGAGGTGTGTGTGTGTGTGTGTGTGTGTCAGAATGATGATTTTATGGTGTCTGCTCATTAAAGCCGTCATTAAATGACTCTGCTCATGTTCAGGGTCTTTGCTGAAAAACAAACTGATATTTTTCTGCTCCACAAAGTGAACCAGGGAGGGTGAGGATTTATTTCATGCTTCATAAAAGACACAATCAGATTAAGATAGCTAAATTAATCACTGCAGAAAGGGAAACATTTTTACTCCTGTCAGTGAGACAAGTTTCATGTTTCAGTTCGTTTTATACAATTAAAATATTTATTGCATTAAACTTGCTGAACAATGCATGCTAAACAAACTTCAGCTACATAATAAATTATTATTTAAATAATGATTTAGTGAAGCTTCTGTAACATTGAGGGTTAATCTCTGTTGCTGTATTTTATTGCCAAGCAGCAAATCTGACACAGGCTGGATAAAGAAACAAAACTGTCATTTTCAGAATATTTAAGTGGATAAATAAAACATTTTTCTGAGTGGATACATTTTAAGTGCCACTGACACCGAATCTCCACCAGGTGGCAGCAACAACCCACCCAGCCCACATGCAAAGAAATCAAAAAACAGACGCCCATAAATTAAGTGACGTGTGGTAACATGGAATGACCAAAATGATTCCTTCAGGGTTTCAGGCAGAAAAGAAAATAAAGTTATCATAAAATTGGTCAAAAAGCCAAGGACCATTTGTGGAGATCTTCAGAAAGACCAGGAATTATAAACAGTTTCAAAGAAAACCATAAGCAAAGCATTCAGCCACCACGGTCTGTAAACATCAGATGTGGTTGACGTTTGCTGGTTTTGTTCTAGAGGTGTCTGTTAGTGTCTGTTACGTGTCTGTTAGTGTCTGTTACGTGTCTGTTAGTGTCTGTTACGTGTCTGTTAGTGTCTGTTACGTGTCTGTTACGTGTCTGTTAGTGTCTGTTACGTGTCTGTTAGTGTCTGTTAGTGTCTGTTACGTGTCTGTTACGTGTCTGTTACGTGTCTGTTAGTGTCTGTTACGTGTCTGTTAGTGTCTGTTACGTGTCTGTTAGTGTCTGTTACGTGTCTGTTAGTGTCTGTTACGTGTCTGTTAGTGTCTGTTAGTGTCTGTTACGTGTCTGTTAGTGTCTGTTACGTGTCTGTTACGTGTCTGTTACGTGTCTGTTAGTGTCTGTTAGTGTCTGTTAGTGTCTGTTACGTGTCTGTTAGTGTCTGTTACGTGTCTGTTAGTGTCTGTTACGTGTCTGTTAGTGTCTGTTACGTGTCTGTTAGTGTCTGTTAGTGTCTGTTACGTGTCTGTTAGTGTCTGTTACGTGTCTGTTACGTGTCTGTTACGTGTCTGTTAGTGTCTGTTACGTGTCTGTTAGTGTCTGTTACGTGTCTGTTAGTGTCTGTTAGTGTCTGTTACGTGTCTGTTAGTGTCTGTTACGTGTCTGTTACGTGTCTGTTAGTGTCTGTTAGTGTCTGTTACGTGTCTGTTACGTGTCTGTTAGTGTCTGTTACGTGTCTGTTACGTGTCTGTTACGTGTCTGTTAGTGTCTGTTTCGTGTCTGTTAGTGTCTGTTAGTGTCTGTTACGTGTCTGTTACGTGTCTGTTAGTGTCTGTTACGTGTCTGTTACGTGTCTGTTAGTGTCTGTTAGTGTCTGTTAGTGTCTGTTATGTGTCTGTTACGTGTCTGTTACGTGTCTGTTACGTGTCTGTTACGTGTCTGTTAGTGTCTGTTACGTGTCTGTTAGTGTCTGTTACGTGTCTGTTACGTGTCTGTTACGTGTCTGTTAGTGTCTGTTACGTGTCTGTTAGTGTCTGTTACGTGTCTGTTACGTGTCTGTTAGTGTCTGTTACGTGTCTGTTACGTGTCTGTTACGTGTCTGTTACGTGTCTGTTAGTGTCTGTTACGTGTCTGTTACGTGTCTGTTACGTGTCTGTTATATGTCTGTTATGTGTCTGTTACGTGTCTGTTAGTGTCTGTTACGTGTCTGTTACGTGTCTGTTAGTGTCTGTTAGTGTCTGTTACGTGTCTGTTAGTGTCTGTTACGTGTCTGTTACGTGTCTGTTAGTGTCTGTTAGTGTCTGTTACGTGTCTGTTAGTGTCTGTTACGTGTCTGTTAGTGTCTGTTAGTGTCTGTTACGTGTCTGTTACGTGTCTGTTAGTGTCTGTTAGTGTCTGTTACGTGTCTGTTAGTGTCTGTTACGTGTCTGTTACGTGTCTGTTACGTGTCTGTTAGTGTCTGTTACGTGTCTGAGACGTCACAGTGTCCCTCTGTCACCCAGAAGTGACAGAAGTCACTGGAAACATTGAGTTTTTCAGCATTGCTTAATGTCCCCAATTATTTCCGACACATTATTTCTTTTTGCAACTGCATAAATACAAAGTCTAAACTTAAAGCCGCTAGAAATCTACTTGCAGTAGATCAAACATGAACCGGATGTGCGCTTTTATTGTGAAAGAAGCACGTAAAAAGGGGTACAGTAACGTCTTGAGCTGTCGCGTGCAGGCCGGAAAGCTCGTAGCCTCATCATCAGCTCACATGAGTAAGTAACAGACAAAGCTATACGGTAACATTTAAAACTTCAACAAAGTTCACACCTCCAGGAATCGGTTCTTAATAGCATAAAGTCCAAACCCTCTGTACGAGGGACAGAGTAAAAACATGGGGGTGTTTATTACCAGACTAGCCCGGTCTCAATCCGCTGCTGATTCCTGGCGCCATTTTTGTTTCTCGGGTGTTTCAGCGACTTCAGCTATTAAACAAAACGCCGCGAAAGGGTCGAGGTCGGGCCTTTTATTTAAAGATCCACAAAAACTCAAAATGTGACTTTAATAACTTTATCAGGGAACTAGTAAACTTATTTACAGGTAAATAAATGCAGCGATCTTAAACAGCCGCGCTCCTCCAGGCTTACTCGGTATCATTACGGTCCGATACTCCAAGAGGCGGGTTAGGGGAGAAGGACCTCGCTGCAGCAAACAGGAAGGGGCGGGGACGGACCACTGACAGTCTCTTACCTTATTTGGAAATGGGACCATTGCACTCTGGAGTTTTAATTTTCTTTTGAAATCTGTGATATAACTTCATCTTTAGGAAGGAGTTTCTCTCTCAGCATGTATTTGAACTTAATATTAATATATTAATATTAGTTAGCTAAATTATCTCTATTTGATTTCTATTTTTCAAAAATAACTTATTTTTCTTGCATCACTTTCAAACATATTTTCAATTGTTTATTTCAGGAACTTTATCACTGAGAAACGCGAGATCAACCACAGCAGTTTGGGAGGTTTTCTCGGTTTTTTACTTACAGGTAATGAAAACGTGACATTAGGATATCACACCACCATTAAAAAGCATATTTAATAGTTTAATGTTCGGACTTGATGTTCACCAAACGTTGTCTGAACGTTCAACCTTAACATTCAGTCACTGAAGGAAAAAAATAAAATTATTGCTGTATTTTATTTAATGAGTTTGTATATCCATTATGGTATTTATTATTTTCCACAAAATCACTCTTTTGTCTTAGAAAAAGACAAAAATAGCTCCTAATGTTACAAAACATCTGAACTTCAGCCAGTAGAGACAAATCTTCCATTCTAGTGATGGTTATATTATGTTTTCATTGTCGTTTCTGCTTAAATGTCAAATAAGTTAAATAATTTAGAGCAAAAACAACTAAAGTGACCAGGTTTACCTGGGGATATTTTAGCTCAGAGTTGGATGAATTAAATTTATCAGACTGAAATTAAGAAACTGGGCCAGTTACAGTTTAGATATTTAAGCAATAATAACCTGATTGATGACCTGAGGGAATACAGGAACAATCCCTAAAGCTACAATAAACTTCATCCAGTTTCACAAAATTTAAACCAGAAATTATTTTGACCATTTCAAAACCAAAGTTAGAGAAAAATCTAAATTATGAATCTCCTTTCATGTCAATGTTGTCCAAACACAAATATTTATATTAAGTCCAATCAAAGCTAATTTTTAAAGCTCATCAACAGGGATTAAAAAGTTAAATTACAGATAATACAATAAAATAAAGAAATCATGTATTTATTTTCAGGATAAAAAAACCAGTTTATACAACCATATTGTATAATCATGTTAAATTAATTTACTTTAGTTAAAATAATTGTTGCATTAAACAGACTGACCCACAAATGATCAGTAAAATGTTAAAGTCTTCATTCAGCAGGAAGAAAACAGGAAACATTTTATTAAAAAGGACAGAAACCTTCATGATTATCAGCTGATCTAAAGTCTGAGTGAGAAATCGGAGCAAAACTTCCACAAACTGAGGAACAACTGGACCGAGTCATTTACTTCAGAATCATTCAGATCTCTGTGGAGGTTCTGGACAGAACCGGTCCGATCCGTGCCAGAACCTCCTCCCAGGTTCTGAAACCCAGCAGAGGTCAGAGGTCACAATATCAGTCTTCACTTAAAACTTCAAGACTGGATCAGAAAACTGTCAACTCAGCAGTTTTCTATAAATCTTTATATGGAGCCAAATTAACAGCAATATTTTGAATTATTTAGTATTTTATAGGAGAAAAAGAATGGATTCAATTTTCAAAGTTATTTTTTCACAACTTTACTCATTCATTTATGAAAGTTAGCTGCAAATTAAATATTACTAGGAAAGCTAAATAAGTAGCCTAGAAGCTAAATATTTATCAAACTATTTAAATAACTAAATACTTAATTAGCTAAATGTTTACCTAAATATTTAGTATTTAATTGATAACCAAAGATTTTCCAGTATAGTATTTAACTTACTAAACACACATTTAGCCTGTCAAGGAAATATTTAGTTTACAAACTAAATATTCATCTTGGAGCTAAATATTTAGTAAATTAGCTAAAGGCTTCGCTTTCTAACTAAATGTTTAGTTTGCAAACTACCTATGTAATTAACAAGCTAAACATTTTATTGGTGAACTAAAGGCTTAGCTTACTGACCACATGGTCAAACTAAATATGTAGTTAGAACTGATAAATATTTAGTTTAAATCATTTATAAATGAACATTTATGTGAAAATATGAAAAGTGAATCTAATAACAGGCTAAATAATCCAAATCATTGCTGTTAATGTTTGACTCTAACCTTTTAAAATTTTGCTTATGAACATGTTGGACCAAACTGGCTTTAGGTAAACAGACATTCTGACTTTTTATATAAAATGATTCGAAACAAAGTATAAAAACAGGTGCAGTGAAACGTTTAAGGACCGACGATCTTCTTACAGCAAATGGTTGATTATTAACTTCATCTGATTGTTTTTGCAGAACTTAAATCCTATAAAACATTTTGAATAATTTAGGAAATAAATCAACTAATTGTCATTTCTGGTGGATTTAAACTTTTCCAGCTGATGTTTCTGCTGTTCATCAGAATCAGAGGATCTTAAAGTGCAGAGTGTTGATGGACGAGCTGATCAGAGCGGCGCCCCCTGCAGGTCGGGGAAGCCGTCACAGTTTGGACCTGGGGGTCCGGTCCAGCAGAACCTTCATGTCCAGCAGAGCCTTCTCCACGGCCGCTGCCAGGCCGCCGGCGTCCGTCTCCCCGCAGCTGTTGAACGCCGACACGGCGAAGTTGATGTGGTCGTCCATGGGGTTGTAGCAGACGCCGTAACCGTCGGTTACCACCGGCCCGAAGCACATCACGCAGTCCGTCTTAGACGGGACCTGATGGGAACCGGAGGGCGGGTCAGAGTCCAGAACCAGGAGAGGTTTGGGTTACAGCCTGACGTCAGGATCCTGAATCTCTGCTTCCTGCTTTAGTTAACAATGACTAGCATTGATGTTAGCTGCTAAGTTATCAACATAACACACTAAATCTTAAAGAAAACTGGATGCAGTGCATTGCTACTAACTGTCAATATTAACATAGCGAGTTAAAAAGGTTAGGAACAATTTGTAGCGAAGAAAAGGGAAGTAGCTCAGTTATGCTAGCTTGACTATGAAACATTAACATGTAGATGTGATGTGGAATTTGGCGTTTCAGTTAAAAATAAAGGTGACAAACAGCAACTGGCAGATCATCATCAGTTTAAATCAGCTGTTGCTGAAGGACAGTTTTGCTTCCAGAAACATTATAATTCATTTTATTTGGGTTTTTATTTTTATTTTGTACATTTAAAATGTCTTCAAGTTCCAGTGTTAAATTTTAAAGCCTTAAATTACCGTTATGTTACTGAAAATGGACTCAAAGCAACAATATTATCGTTTATATAATATGATAATTTATCGTCCAGCATCATTTGCTATAGTGACAGGCTTAGATCCGGGTCGGGTTCTGGACCCAGAGCGGCCCGGTCCGGTCCGGTGGTACCTGGCTGGTGGACAGTCGGTAGTGCAGAGCTTTAGCGAAGGCAGGATCTCTGAAGATCTCTGGGACGGGAAGTTTCTCCTCGGCCGCCTGCAGCTTCAGGCCCAGCAGGTGTCTGTCGATGGCCTGCCCGCTGATCGCCTGATCAGAAATAAAAACATTCAGACATGGAGGCCATGATGAGGCGGAGCAGAACCGGACGGAGTTCGGCAACAACGGCTCAGGTTCGTCAGGAATGTCAAACTTTCTGTGTTTAAGGACCAAACTAATAACGTGAAAACAACAAAACTTTGTAGTTCAATATTTTACTCTCCATTCTTACATTTCTCACATTAGTCCTAACAATGTGAGAAATGAAGAAAATTATGGACGACCCTGACCATCCTCTTTAAAATAGTCTTCAGTCAGAGGCTTCTTCAGGTTCGCTGTAGCACAGACTGCTACAGGAGATCCATCAGCATCTACAGTAACTCTGAAGAATCTGAATTAATCTGAGTCACAGCAGCTTTAATTTCTCTTTGGGATCAAAAAAGTATTTTTGAATTGAATCATTTAGTGAAATAAATCTCATTTCTTTCAGTGAGCGAAACAAATGGGAATGTTTTTATAAATGCTGCGCCAAGCAGACACTGAAATAGATCAGTAATAAATATTTTTATCATCATGTTAAAGTGTTGATACTTCCAGTGACGCTCACCATGTTGGTGTACGATCTGTGGGCTTTCACAGCTTCCGCCATCAGATCCACCTTCTCCTGGTTCTGAGCACAAAAACAAGATTTTACTAAATGAAGAATCTTCACATCCCAAACACCAGAATGTCGCGGTGAGCAGAACCGGGTCTGGTTCTGGTTCTGACCTGCTTGCTGGGGTCGTCGAAGGCCTTAACGAAGGCAGCCGAGGCGCTGGAAGCCGATCGGATCGTGTCGGTGCGGCCGAGTCGGAACATCCGCAGCGAGGCGCTCTCATACGTGGCGCAGCAGCGCCGGTACTTCCTGTTCACACAGGAAGAACAACAAACCTGTAGAGCCTCAGCAGCCCAGATGCATTCTGGGAAATATAAAACAACATGGAGGGAAAAACTAAACGACTAAGTTCTGAACTCAGAGAAAACTGGTGTCAACGTTCAAGTCATTTTAAATAAATCAGTAAAGAAGTTTCCATCATCAAAACATTTCTGACACCAATTTTGTTAGATGTGAAGAAGTTGTGGGGCGGCAAAGTTTCAGTAAACTGACCTTTGACCTCAAACGTGTCTGTAGAAATACTGTGTGGTTTTTGGAAATGATCCTTTAGGATCCAGAACGAACTGATGAGGCGTTCAGGTTCAGTTTGGATCAGATTATCTGCGGATCAGATTATCTGCTAATCAGATGATGGATTAATAAACCATCAGACTCTTTTCTTCCTGTTAAATTAGATTTTAAAGCGATTTGGAGGAAATGTTTGTTTTCATGTGAAACTAAAAAAGAATCTTTTAGAAAAATAACCAGGAAGTTTCAGGAAATATCCAGAAAATAACCTGAAACTCTCAGAAATGTCCAGAATTTCCCAGAAAGCATCGAGGCGACAGAGAAAAGTCTGAGTTGGTTCCATGCAGTGCAGCCCGGTGTTACAGGCTCAGTGGTAAACCTGCTGTAGCGTCCAGGTGTGGTGACCTCTGACCTGTAGAAGGCCAGCTGCAGGCCGGCCTGGATGAAGGCGTCCGGACTCATCCTGTGGGACTTCGGCACGTTTTTCCCAAAGTGTCCGAACACAGAGACCCTCATGTCCAGGTCCTGGGCCAGGCTGTGGAGGGACAGAACCGGGTCAGAGTGATGGGACCAGGTCAGAACCGGGTCAGAGAGATGGGACCCGGTCAGAACCGGGTCAGAACCGGACCAGCCGCTCACCTGTCCATGCTGGCCTTGGCCGCCTCGATGTCCCTCTTCACCTCTGCTGAGACGATGAAGGGAAGTTTATGAGGGACAGGAAGAGACGCTGCAGGAGACGGAGACGTGTCCGGCTTCCTCCTGTCCAAAGACACAAAGATAATCCAGATTACTGGATTATCCACAGATTATGATTGGAAATGATCTGGATTATCATTTGGATTCAGGTTCATGTTTTATCACAGTCAGCATTAATGATCCGATCACATATCAATATCTGTATCGGTTCTGATATTGAAAATAATTCTAGATCAGGTATCAGTGACAGTGTGGCAGATCTAGTCAGTCTAACTCTATGCCTTATTTATACCTGATACAGATATTGATATCAGATCAATTCTGTGGTTTTGTCTCCTCAGCTGTTTTTCCGTATCAGATATCGGTATCAGATATCGGTATCAGATATCGGTATCGGTTCTACTGACGTGAACTCGACCACGTGGTCGATCAGCGCCACGATGGGCGGGCCTTCAGCCGGAGCGTGTTCGTAGTTCGCCCCGCAGGTCCCGTCTTCCCCCACGATGAACTGAAACATCAGAAACGAGCATCAGGTCCAGATCAGCAGCAGAACTGAAGTTCACTTCCAGACTCTTCACGTAAAAAACAGAAGATAAAACTACAGGGGAGTTAAACTACCGACTGCTCTGGTTAAACGGAGACGGTACGCTTCACGCTGGAAGTTTTTTTTTACATATTGAAAAACTAAAAACACAAACAGATGATCTGCAGTGGAAATGATGTCATCATGTCTCAGGTCAGAATCAGTAAACTACCTAAACTAAACTACTACCATCGGTTCCTTCTGGATTTTATCATTGTTTGCATTAAAATCAGACTTTTTGAGCTTCTCTAGAAATTTTAAATGTTTCTGCAGAGGAACTGTTTGCTTGGTAAATCTTCGCTCATACACATTGATAAATGTCAATTTTACGTGCATCACTTAAATCCAGTGTTTTCACCATTTTTGCTGAAAATGTGAAATAAAAATGTAATTTATGCGATAGCATGAAAAGAGCAGAGGTCTGAGGATTTTGTGTGAATTTCTGGGATCTTTTAGAATCATAAAAACCCTCTGGACAGCCCGGAGTGTGATCCGGAGCGTTGGGTCACCTGCAGCGTCTTGTCGAACCAGCGGTTGGCGCTGTAGCCCCGGCTGCCGCCGCCATGCAGCATCTGGACGGCTGCAGCGCTGCGGCTCTGATCTCCAGCTGCTCCAGACGTGGGTCCATCCAGACACAACGTGAAGATGCTCCTCTGGATCGACGACACAGACGCTTCGTTGGTCGGGTCTGAACCAGAGGAGAGACTCCTGATCTACACCAGTTTAACCCAGTCCAACAGTGCTGGTTCTGATGGTTCTGAACACTGACACAGAACATGTTTTACTAAAACAAACTAACGTCTTCCAGGTTTAATTGGCTGATTTCTAATCATCTAAACTGTGATTCTCTGCAGCGTCGCTGCCCTCTGGTGGTGGAAGTTGAGCATCACAGCAGATTACAGAAAACCTTTTCTGTCCCTCTAATGAAGGAAGAGCTGCAGAGGAGGTTGTGTCTCTGACCTCTGATGAGGTTGAGGTAGGATTTCCCCCAGACGTCTCGGTGTTGGGTGGTCAGGATCCCGACGGGTTCGGCGCCGGGATCCGGTGAAGCTCTGCAGATCTTCTCCAGCTGGTCACAGAGCTGGTCTGGAGTCAGCGGCGTCCCATCGCTGTGGTAGACGTCCAACTGGAAGAACTGGGAGGAGCAGAGACACTTAAAATGAAACAAAGGAGCAGCAGGTCTGGATTCACATTCTGAACAGAAAAACATTCTCCAGCTGAACAGAAACTACATTTATTAAACAGGAAACGATCCAGAGTCACAGATCCAGAGTCACAGATCCAGAGTCACAGATCCAGAGTCACAGATCCAGAGTCTTAGATCCACAGTCATAGATCCACAGTCATAGATCCACAGTCATAGATCCACAGTCACAGATCCAGAGTCACAGATCCAGAGTCACAGATCCAGAGTCTTAGATCCAGAGTCATAGATCCACAGTCACAGATCCAGAGTCACAGATCCAGAGTCACAGATCCAGAGTCATAGATCCAGAGTCATAGATCCAGAGTCTTAGATCCAGAGTCATAGATCCAGAGTCATAGATCCAGAGTCATAGATCCAGAGTCACAGATCCAGAGTCACAGATCCAGAGTCACAGATCCAGAGTCACAGATCCAGAGTCACAGATCCAGAGTCACAGATCCAGAGTCACAGATCCAGAGTCACAGATCCAGAGTCACAGATCCAGAGTCTTAGATCCAGAGTCACAGATCCAGAGTCACAGATCCAGAGTCACAGATCCAGAGTCACAGATCCAGAGTCACAGATCCAGAGTCACAGATCCAGAGTCACAGATCCAGAGTCTTAGATCCAGAGTCTTAGATCCAGAGTCACAGATCCAGAGTCACAGATCCAGAGTCACAGATCCAGAGTCTTAGATCCAGAGTCTTAGATCCAGAGTCTTAGATCCAGAGTCTTAGATCCAGAGTCACAGATCCAGAGTCAACACATAGCTTCAGTTACTACAGACAGACACCAGAGATCAAGCTGAACTCTGACCTGAACCTCCAGAGCCACATAAAGATGGTTACAAAGTCAGCCTTCTGTCAGCTTAATTTCCAGGATTAAAGATCTGCTGCTGTCGTCATAGCAACCATCCAGACTCTCAGGCCTTCAGTTTTCCCACTTTTCACCTCAATACGTTTACAAAGAACCGTATTTCAGCCAACAGATGGCAGAGTTGGACCAGTTAAAGGTTTTTATCTAAAACTAGAATAATTTGGCCTTTATGAATCAAACTGCATCTCCTCCATCAACCCAGCAGATTTCCCAGTATCCCAGTGTTCCCAGCAGCGTTCCTCACCTGGAAGTTGTGAACCACGGTGATGTGTTTGGGGGGCTGGGGGCTCCTGGCGTGGTTCACCACAGAGTCTCTGCTGACGCCGGGGATCCGGCAGGACGACAGAACCTCGTAGTACTGGTTCATACACAGAGGCTTCCCACCCAGGAACTCCACTGGGAGAGTCTCACTGGAAACCAGTTCACAGATCAAACACTGGGAAAACCTCCAAATCAATCTGACTTCTACAGAGAACATGATGTTTAACCAGAAATCAGACAGAAACAGGAGCAACTTCTCTGTTTAAACGTCTTTCACGGCTGCAGGACTCACTTATCGATCATCATCTTGAAGTCTAAAACTCCTGCAATCAGTTTGGACGCAAACCTGCAGAGAGAGAGAGAGAGAAACGGAGAGAGAAACAGAGAGAGAAACAGAGAGAGAGAGGACAATTAACAAATAGAATGAAGAACAAACCACAGGTTGATTCTCTGAGAAGTAAATTATTTCAGGTACGTTCCTCTAAAAGGGAAATTCAGCCCAACACCAGGATCAGTAGAAACTGTTTGTTTGTTTGTTCACCTGATCTGTCCTCGTTTGTCCCCGAAGTCCATCCTGGGCAGAACCAGGCCTGGACTGGAGTGGACCACCACCGGCAGCCGGTACTCCAGGTAGGCCACCTGGACCCACCACTGGGAGAGCTGCGAGCAGAACCACAGGAAGGTTGGAAAACGTGCAGGAAGCCATGGGATTCAAGGACTTTCAAGATCTTTCCAGGATGAAAAGACGTGAAAATTAAAGGAGGAAGTTCATGAATTTAAATCCAGATAATCTGCTGCTGGCCACGCCCCCAACTCAACGTTTACACTCGTATGTGAAAATGGCTGCAAACAGATCTGCATTTATACAACTGTACATCTTTGAAAAGCATTAGTAGAGCTTCCTGCACAACCAACCAGAATGCAGCAAGTGGTTTCTGGATGGTAAGTCAACAACAAAACTCTTGTCTTTTCCAGCAGCCATTGTACATTGTACAGCTGACCAAACATGCTGGAGCTCAGCTGGGGTTGCTAGGTAACAGCACAGTCTGACTCAACAATTGGGAGGTTTTTGAGATGGTTTGTTTGCCAGATACCACAAAACATTAACTTATTGCCAAAGAAACAACTACATGGTTTTTAAGTGCTTGGACTGTTTCTAGAAGCTGTAAAGACTAAAATAGAAATAGAAAATGTGAAAAAAGTGAGTTTTGTGTAAAACTCACTTTTTAAGTCAGATCATCTCAAATATTTGTTGGATTTTAATTCATTTTGATTGAATTAATTTAAAACTGTTGGGACTTGAACTCATTTCTGTTTTTAAATGTAAAACTTTATATTTCTACTCAGAAATACCAAATAAAATCCACCAAATTAAATATGTGAAAACCGTTGCCTTAATTCTATCAGTTACAGTTTGAGTTCAGCTCTATGGAAGGAGAATCTATTGATGCAGTTTAACAGCCTGAGCTCTGGGCGTACCCAGTTCTCTGTGTTCCTCGCCCGTCTCTCCAGGCCTCTCTGCAGCTGCTCCCCGACGCCGCCGGCCTCCTGGAACTGCTGGACCAGCCGCCGGGTCCGGCTCAGCTCCTCCGCCTCCACGATGGGCTCCAGGGCCGTAAGGTAGCGCTCGCAGGTCTGCTGCAGCGGGGGTACCGGCAGGCTCGGCAGCCCCCTCTGGTGGCTCAGGTACCTGCCGGCCACCCGGGTGGCAGAGACGGGCTTCACCAGGTGATGCGGCCTCACGAAGCCCCAGGGCCTCACCATGCCAACCTGGAGACAGGAAGATCTGTGACCGTTAAACATGCTAACGGCTCTACTCTTAAACATGCTAACGGTTCTACTCTTAAACATGCTAACGGTTCTACTCTTAAACATGCTAACGGTTCTACTCTTAAACATGCTAACGGTTCTACTCTTAAACATGCTAACGGCTCTGCTCTTAAAACATGCTAACGGCTCTGCTCTTAAACATGCTAACGGCTCTGCTCTTAAACATGCTAACGGCTCTGCTCTTAAACATGCTAACGGCTCTGCTCTTAAACATGCTAACGGCTCTGCTCTTAAACATGCTAACGGCTCTACTCTTAAACATGCTAACGTCTCTACTCTTAAACATGCTAACGGTTCTACTCTTAAACATGCTAACGGCTCTACTCTTAAACATGCTAACGGTTCTACTCTTAAACATGCTAACGGTTCTACTCTTAAACATGCTAACGGCTCTACTCTTAAACATGCCAACGGCTCTGCTCTTAAACATGCTAACGGCTCTACTCTTAAACATGCTAACGGCTCTACTCTTAAACATGCTAACGGCTCTGCTCTTAAACATGCTAACGGCTCTGCTCTTAAACATGCTAACGGCTCTGCTCTTAAACATGCTAACGGCTCTACTCTTAAACATGCTAACGTCTCTACTCTTAAACATGCTAACGGCTCTACTCTTAAACATGCTAACGGCGCTACTCTTAAACATGCTAACAGTTCTACTCTTAAACATGCTAACAGTTCTACTCTTAAACATGCTAACGGCTCTACTCTTAAACATGCCAACGGCTCTGCTCTTAAACATGCTAACGGCTCTACTCTTAAACATGCTAACGGCTCTACTCTTAAACATGCTAACGGCTCTACTCTTAAACATGCTAACGGCTCTACTCTTAAACATGCTAACGTCTCTACTCTTAAACATGCTAACAGTTCTACTCTTAAACATGCTAACGGTTCTCCCCTGTTGAACTGATCAGGTGTTGAAATAAACATTGATTCATCTGCTGAGGTGAATGAATGTTTCCTGAATCTTTTTCCCTGTGAAACTGTTCCCAGAAGGTTCCCGGATTGTGGATTGAAGGTCAGCTTTAACAACATTCACAGAAACATTTAATCCATAGGCAGCCATGATCTCTGGGAAAACAAATGCATTTGATACCTTTTATCCACACAAAATCTCAACTTACAATCACTTAAAACGATTATTTATAACATAAAAATACCACATGAAAGTAGAAATTAACTTTCAGTCAACCTTCAGAAAACATTTGCTGAAACATTTCTGATTGTGTAGCTTTTAGAAAACATTCAACCTTCAGAGAATGTTCCCTGGATTTTAAACAGTTAAAACTTTATATGAAGTTCCCTAAAGTTCCCTGTAGGTCAAAGAAGCTTTCTAACATTTAGAAATCCTAACGAGAATAATTATCTGCAAGTTAATTATTTAAATGGTCACACAGTGAAAGTTGCAAAAAAAGAGTTCAGGGAACATTTAGGGAACATCAGGGAACATTCCTAAAATAGGAACAGCTGAATGAACAGCTTCAGGTAATTCAGTAAAGAGTAAAACAGAAAATATTTAAGCTTTACAGTAGGGAACATGCTGCTCATGTTCATAAAGTTCCCTAAAAGGTTCCCCTAATGTTAGTACTTCCCAGTGTTTCCATTGTGACCTTTAGGAAAGTTTTTAGAAACTGTTTCTGTAAAGGTCAGAGTGACAGCTGCTGCTGCATTAGGGAACATTAATCTGAAAGTTACCGTTTCACAAAGAACAAGAATTTGATTTAAAAAATAAAACTACACATAAATTGAAGCTTTCAGCAGTTTTAAGCAACCTAATTTGAATTAAAAAAAAACCCCATCAAAAATAGCCTAAAAAGCTCTAAAATTAGACAAATCTAATAAATTATAACGGTAAATGTTGTTTAACAATAAAAGCGTTTGGATCTTATAAACAGTTAGATAAACCATAAAGTTCTGGAGGACTTCCAGCTGGTTTTATTCCCAGCTAACCCAGTTAAACTGACCTTTCACCCAGTTAGCCTGTTAGCCACCCGAGCTAATTAGCTCCGTTCAGTTTAATGAGAGCTAAGCTAAGAGCTAGGAAACTTCTGCGCTCTGTTTCAGTCAGAAAACACCAAAACCTAAACTGTCAAGAGTCAATAAAGCTGCTAAAATAAGCCATAAGTTCTTAATAAGAGTCACAGACGCAGTTTATGTTGGTCAGCTTTAGATATTTCGGCAGATAAAGGAGTTTTTCTGCTACATTAGCTGGAGTTGTTCCACTCACCACAGTTCTGCTGCAAAAAGCCAACATTCTGACTCAGATACGCCCACAAACTGTGACCTGAATCCGGGGAGGATCAGCCGCTCAGCTCGGGGTTTTATTTCTGAAAAACCTCAGAAGAAACTAAAATCAACCGAGGAACATCTGGAGGAACCTGCTGAGCTGCTCAAATGCGGAGAGAAAAACTCCTCAGATGTCATAAAGAGGAGCGAAGCAGAGCAGATTCTACAGACTCACTGTCCAGACGGAGGAGAAATAAAATACATTTAAATAATATAATAAAATATAGACATAGATATAAATAAAGCAGTGTCTCATTTTATTTTATTAGAATAAACATTTTATTACCTCCTCACTGTATTTATTTGTAATATCATAGAACATTAATTTCTTTATTGTTGTTTATTGGTGGAAGATGTGTCCACCAAAATGTACAGTAATTTTAGTACATAAGAAAGCTTATTTTCCTTCAAATACAAATGGAGTCTTCAAGTGTTATTTATTACAATTTAAAGATGTAACTCTTTGCAAATTTCAGTTTTATTACAAGAAATTTTACTCTAATCTGTTTCACTTGATCTATTTTTTAAATGGATTTCTTTATTAATTTATTTTTCTGAATTATTCTGAAATTATTTATTTGTTTATTATTCTTATTGAAGGCTTCAGTTAAAACCTAATTTAATTACAGTAATTTTATGAAGTGAAAAAACTTACACATTGTTTTCTTTCGTTTGCTTGCATCTCTAAACCTTTTGTTAACTGTAAGAGCATTAAAATCTTCTTTAGTCTTTTGTAATCTACTCTGGGAGACTTTCAGTAATTTTTTCTATGGTGAATATCAGAGAATTAAAATGATTTTACAGTTTTAATTATTGAGTTTTTATGTTTTTAGATGTAGTACTGTATGTCCGCCACGGGAGGGCAGTGCTGATCTTAATCTGGTTTAAACCTACGTTTTAAACCTCGTGAACAGACCGTAGAAGAAAAGTGGGGCTCGCTATGGCGGAAACAGAACAGCAGTCAGGTAAATATGATGTTTCTGCTCTCTGTCTCCAGTTCTGCTGTTAAACTGGGAACAATGGTTCTCCTCCCAGCAGTTCCGCTGCTTTTCTACATATTACCGCTGGAAATTCAAACTGGTTTATATGGACATTAATCTGGCTGCTTGTTTTGACCTGAACTGGTTCAGAAAAGATTTCAGGTTTTAATATTTATAACTCTTTCACATTAGTTACTTCACTGTTGAATCTCCTTTTTATCGGTTAAATCCGGCATAATTTTAATAATTAGATAATTTAAAGCTTCTAGTTGATGCTGTGAACCGAGCTGCAGGTCAAACAGCTGAAGGAGAAAAATACAGTTTGGTTCGGCTGGAAGGAAAATAATTCAGCTTTAATTAAAACACAACATGCATAAAAATGAGTTGTCATGGAAATTAAAGATTATATCCTGCCCTGTTTATTATTTATTTATTTATTTATTTATTTATTTATTTATTTATTATTAAATTGGTTGATCAGGCTTTCTCTGGGTGGAAATACAAAACAATTGAGAGTATTTAACCTTCTAACAAAACGCTGAGAAATATTATTGCTATATTTATATTTACTGAACGTCAGAATAATGAGAAGGTTTTAAAGTCAGAAGTTTACCTAAACTGAGATCAAATCCATTTTAAGCAATTTGGGAAAGGCCAGATGACGCTCATGTTGGGTCCAGTTTCCAGGTTCATCTGTTCTGTTATAATCAGCTATAAACTTGATGGAGACGCCAGATGTCGACGGGTTCTGTGTCCCAGAGAAGAACCGGTTCTGGTTTGAAATGTGTGAATGAACCTTGGAAGAAAAGCTGAAGACATTCTGAAGATCCTGGCTGAAACCAATCCTGTACCAACATGGGCTGAAATGCCTCTCTGGGAGGAAGAAGCTCCAAAAGCAACTTAGAAAACCAAAATACAGTTTGCAAAAATGATTTAATGATCTGAACCATATGATAAAAACTTATTGATCTGGATCAGCTGATAGTGAAAACTTATGGATCAGATGATGATGTCTACCTGGTTCTTTCCAGCATCTTCTCCTGAAGATGAGGCGCCTGACGCCGGGACCGCCTACATCATCCCCAAGAAGGAAATCAGCATGGTGCCGGACATGGGGAAGTGGAAACGCTCTCAGGTACGATTCCTTCCTGTTGAAACTCCCAGACAGAAATTAGAGCTGCTGCTGTAAAAGGTTCTGGTTCTGGTTCTGTCCAGGCCTATGCTGACTACATGGGCTTCATCCTGACCCTGAACGAAGCAGTGAAGGGGAAGAAGCTGACGTGTGAATACGAAGTCTCTGAGGTGACTTTACTTTTTATCAGATGTTTTTAATGGAGGTTTTTAAACATTTTTAAACATTTAATAGTTTTATACATTAGCAGGAACTGATAACTATAAAGTTAGCCGCTCTATTCTTCCAGAAGTATTTGATGCATAAATGAGCTAACAGTGGTGCTGTGACAAGTAGAGCTAATGTTTAGCTTAGTGTTAAACTTTGGAAACATTTAGCACAGTTAGCTTCATGCAGTGAGCTAACATGCTAATGCTATTAGCACATTAGCATGTGTCCGCCTCTGGTTTTATTTCCGTAAAGGAGAGCTAGCGTCTCTCCGGGTCCATCTGGACTCTCCGGAACCAGTTGGTTCTCCTATCGGTTCTGTCTCAGAGAGCAGGAAGCTGTTATCTTATTTCTCCTGTTCAGGTTTCATCAGCACCGGGTTACGGGTCAGAACTGAACCAGTTCTGTTGGTTTTGCAGACGGTGGAGAAGCTGCTCGGCCTTCTGGGAACTCTGGACCGATGGATAAACGAAACTCCTCCGGTCGACCAGCCGTCCCGCTTCGGCAACAAGGCGTACAGAACCTGGTTCTCCAAGCTGGAGCAGGTTGGGTCAGAACCACCTCTGTCCGGTCCGTATCTCGGGCTCGGATCACGTTCTGTCTTCGTTTCAGGAAGCCGAGGCCTTGGTGGCCGCAGTGCTGCCTGCAGAGAAAGCCGCCGCTGCTCCAGAGATCGCCGTCTACCTGAAGGAAGCTGTCGGGAACCCGACCAGGATCGACTATGGGACAGGTACTGGTCCGGATCAGAACCTCCGCTCAGTCAGAAGTTCTTTCACTGAACTTCAGCTGCAGTTTCGCTTCATTATTTATCTATAAAAAATAAAAATGTTATCCATCTGCCAGCACTTCCAGGTTAAAGGTTAAAGTGTTTCCAGGTTGAGGTCAGTTTGTCCAAGCATTAGGACAGTTCTGACCCGGTTCTGTTTGTCTCTTCAGGTCATGAAGCGGCCTTCGCTGCGTTCCTCTGCTGCCTCTGTAAGGTCGGCGCTCTGAGGATCTCTGACCAGCTGGCCATCGTCTTCAAGGTGTTCAACAGGTGAGACGCCCCGGCTGCGGTACCGCAGGACGGGTCAGGCGGGTCGTATGGGTCAGGAGGGTCAGACCGGGTCAGGAGGGTCAGACCGGGTCAGACGGGTTCAGGCGGGTTCAGGAGGGTCAGACCGGGTCAGACTGGGTCAGACGGGTTCAGGCGGGTTCAGGAGGGTCAAACCGGGTCAGGAGGGTCAGACTGGTTCAGACGGGTTCAGGCGGGTTCAGGAGGGTCAGGACCTGGTTTGCTGTTTGCCACACTTAGACTTTTCCAAACATAACCAGGTCTTTATAAAAACAAATCCACGTCAATTAAAAATTTAATATCATAAACTCTGGATCTGTTTCAGAAAAGTTTTCATCCACAGGAACTGACACAGCGTTGCTCTAACCATGCCAGCCCATAGGGGGCAGTGCAGCGCTAAGCTAAAACCTGTCAGCCAATCAGATTGCTTCAAAACAACCACCACTTCCTGTTAGGAGCTAAACATGGAAGCCAGGAGCTTCAGGTGTAGATTTAATTACTTTATAATTAAAATTTAGAATATAAAGTTATTAAAACACAAGATGATGTTGATTAGGATTCGTTTATCACTGATTTTAGCAAAAAGCAGAAAAAAAAACGACCTGCAGGGTGTAAATACTTTTCACATTAAGCCAAGTTGATTTAGAGAGATTTTTTATTCTTTTTTACAATTGTTTTCTGCATTTATCATCAATATTAGCATTTACAGAGTCAATAATCAGAATAAAAGCGCCCTGTAGGGGTGTAAATACTTTAGAGTGACTGTGTTGCTGAGCCTCCAGGTGTTGCGTGTCTGCAGGTACCTGCAGGTGATGCGGAAGCTGCAGCGGACCTACAGGATGGAGCCGGCAGGCAGCCAGGGCGTCTGGGGACTGGACGACTTCCAGTTCCTGCCCTTCATCTGGGGCAGCTCCCAGTTCATAGGTGAGCCAGACAGGAAGTGACATCAGCAGAGCAGCCTGATTGGTCAGGTTAATGTGTCTTTACCATAGAAGAAGAAAGGTCAGTTCTTCAAACTGAGAAGAAACATTATTTTTATTTTTTAGATTATTTTGGAGTTTGGAGATAAAAACTGATGTAGTAAATGTTTGTGTCCAGTAGGGGGCAGCAGTCCCATACAATCCAGTCTGATTTATATTCACCACACAGAAACAAAGTACACCCTCTGAGTACACCCCCTGACCCAGCAGGGGAGCTTCAGTCTGATCCAGTGTTTCAGTCAGGTTGAGGTCTGGACTTTGACTAGACCATTGTAGCATCGTCTTCAGTCATTCTGCTGTAGATAATGCATAAACACACATTCTGAAATATCAATAAACTTTACATTCTAACAAACATTTAACACTGGAAACATTTTAAATATCAACAATAAACAAACAACAAATAAAATGAATTATTAAGAATCTGCAAACAAAGTTATGATTCATAAAACAGATTTAATTTAAACCAAAGCAACAGACTGAAGAGTTTAATTATCCAGTTTTTGGTAGAAAGAGAAAAACAATAAATCATACATATGGAAATTATTGATCTCATGTTAGTTTCTTATGCGATTTGTTGCGACAGGCCTCGTGTTACCTTACAAATATTTGCAAGAACTTGAGATATTTTATTTTCTAAAATATCAAACAGACAAAAAGATTTTTATTCCTCGGATTAAAACTCAACATAAATTCAGGTTGAGGCAGCAGAGTAGAGCTGCTGCCCCCTGCAGGTGGCAGTTAGCATCACTTAAAATCAATAGTTTTGATCATTTATGCAAACTAAATTGCAAAAAGCTCATAATAATGCTTTTACATGAAAAATGCAGGGATTTGTTTGTTTATGTGATATTTTTCTTCTTAAGTCCTTCTAAAGCAGCCATGTTGGCTCAGTGACCTTTAACCTTTAACTGAGGTCAGTTAGCTGGTTAATATTTTAATGATTCCTCTGAACAAAATGTTTTTAAGTCTTTCTAACTGAAACATTTTAGTTATAGGAGAAAGAAACAAAATGATGTAACTTTTAACATCCAAGTATCTTCACAGTCAGTGATGCTGATCTCCTGTAGCAGTCAGTGTTACAACGCCTCTGGAGAGGCCTCTGACTGAAGACAGTTGCTATTAGACAGTTTCATGCTAACAGTTGAATATCCAACAGCAGAGATGACTTCTAGATGAGTTCTGCTAATCCACCTCATTTGCTTTTGCCACAAAGATAAAATCATTTCATAAATCAGAACATCGTTACTAAACTGGCCTGATCCCACAGAATCTGAACGTAGCTTGTGGCTGCACGGCGCCCCCCAGTGTTGGCTGCATGGCGCCCCCCCGGTGGTGGTGGCTGCACGGCGCCCCCCCGGTGGTGGCTGCACGGCGCCCCCCGGTGGTGGCTGCATGGCGCCCCCCCGGTGGTGGTGGCTGCACGGCGCCCCCCAGTGTTGGCTGCATGGCGCCCCCCCGGTGGTGGCTGCACGGCGCCCCCCCGGTGGTGGTGGCTGCACGGCGCCCCCCCGGTGGTGGTGGCTGCACGGCGCCCCCCCGGTGGTGGCTGCACGGCGCCCCCCGGTGGTGGTGGCTGCACGGCGCCCCCCCCGGTGGTGGCTGCACGGCGCCCCCTGGTGGTGGCTAACTCTGGTCTGTCCTCAGATCATCCGACTCTGGAGCCGCGGCATTTCATCGATGAGAGAGTGGTGAACGAGCAGCACCAGGACTACATGTTCCTGGACTGCATCCGGTTCATTAACGAGGTGAGAAAATCACGCCGTCCAGTCCATCAGAACCGGTCCGACCCGACACCCACAGCTCATATTTATTCATACAGAACCAGGATTATAAATTCAGTTTCCACATCTCCTCGGGTCCAAAACCAAAACTTCGGCTTCTTTTTAAATGAAACTCATTTAAATGAATTTACAAACAATCCTCAGTATGAATATTATTGATAAATTATTAAATATGTGAGGAGAATTTCATGTTTTTAGGTTAATATATTTAAAAACTGATAAAAGCTCTGAGAACAAGCAGGAGTTAAAAACAGATTCTGGTTTTTCTTTGAGTTCTTAACGTTTCTTTTAAAATAACATCATGAAACTGTTGGTTTGTTTTCCTATTTATGAGAATAAATTACAGATTTTGTGTTACTTATTACTGGTCATGTAATGACATGTGTATTCATAGCAGAACTATTGGGTCCGGTCGGTTTGGTACTGAATGAACTGCATTGTTTTCTAATGTCAAAATGAGGAACTAAGAGCAGATCAATGCAGCGTTCTGGGGGGAAACTTTAAGAAGTGACACTGTTAGACTGCTAAAACTGTTAGCCAAAAAACCGATTATGCTTTCATCTTAATATATCAGTGACAACCTGAAATTAACTTAAAACTAAATAAAGAGTCAAATAAAGAAATTAATTTAGAGTTAGTTACCCTTTTTTTCTTGTATGGAACATAATAAATCAGGATTTTTATTACTTCATGTTGATGCAAAAAACCCTCCAGTACCAGAAAGTTTTAGAAAGCATTTTAAATCTGGAGCTCAGTTCAAATCTGCTGAGTCACTGGTTGCCTTGGTGATTCTCGCCTGGTTGCCATGGTGATTCCCACCTTTTCCTGGAGCCAGGAACTAGACTAGGCATCATACTAAAGAAACCAGAATCTTCTTGGTCCACAAAGTAAATGTTTCTGTAGCAGAGCTGACTGGTTGAACAGAACCTGCAGGTCCAGTTTGTCCAGAACCAATTAGAGCAGAAACTAGCAGCCAATGAGAGTGGGCGTGTTTCTGATTGGTCAGAAACCAGGAAGCCACAGAAACAAAGACTGGATGGAGAAACTGGTTAACCCTTTTACGCCGGAGTTTCAAGCGTCTGCCTAAATAAACCTTCCTTATTTTAATTGTAAGTAGTTCTTTAAATGTCCTGTGAGATGATATACTTACCCATGTATCGATAACAACTGGAACTTTCAATATCTAGCAAGTTATTTTCGCAATATGCCGTCTATAAAACGAGATTAATTACCTCTCTGCAGCTGCAGCTGTGAAGTTGCCATATTAACCCGATACTTGCTGGAAAGGGCAACGCCTCCCCTTTCAGAAACCGTTGGAATTTTTCAGATAGCGCTACGTGTGGCGGAATTACGGTACTGCAAATTTGGATGTGTCGCTGCCGACACATCCCGCCTAGAAGGGTTAAATCCAAAAGGTTCTGGATGCTTAACTGGGTCAGAACCATCATCACTCTGAGCTGAAACATTCTGGAGGAAAATCTGGAAAAAATCTGGAAAATGGATGAAAATTAAAACTACTTCCTGTTCCTGTGACCCGTTTAAACGTTGAAGGACGGTTCTGTTGGGACGGATGGCCCAGGTCCAAACAGAACCGGTTTCTACACGTGATGTGAAGTTTTTCTATGTTCAGTCATTTCAGCTGTTTCCAAACCAAACTTCTACTTTTCATGGATTTGTTTTAATATTTTGGGTCAAACTAAAAATTTGAATAATCTAAAAAATATATGAAAAATGTTTCCCTGAATTAACGTTAATAATAATCCAGTGTCATTTATCTTTAAAATTTAATTTAAATTGAAATTTAATTCAGATAATTTTTTATTAAACTAATTATATTTAAATTTTAGCACTTTATGTTTTTTAAGTGAACTTTCTACAGATTCAGATGTTGGAAATAAATGAGCCGCAGCTGAATGTGGGTTTGTCCAGGAAGAGGAAGAGTGTGTGTGTGTGTGTGTGTGTGTGTGTGTGTGTGTGTGTGTGTGTGTGTGTGTGTGTGTGTGTGTGTGTGTGTGTGTGTGTGTGTGTGTGTGTGTGTGTGTGGGCAGATGGACTGCGTTGGTCGTCTGCCAGAGCAGGAACTGAGCGCTTTGTTTTGGGAGTTTTGGAGGAAAAAGGAGGGGAGGGAAGCGGAGTGGGCGTCAGTGGAGCGGCTACATCCTCTTTCCTTTTCCCAGTCTTCCCAGTGGAACACCTCCTTCACCTTTTTCCTTCTCCTGCCTTAGCCTGACCTTTCCCCTCGTCTCGCTCATGAAATTATATTTCTATGGATTGATTCTTGTAATTAAGGCTGGAGATATTTCAGATTTATTTCCAGCATTAATGGGCGGTTTAATGTAATCAGACTCTCTCTCTTTCTTCTTCATATGTTTTTTACCTACTACAGATGAAATTATTTATTAAAACCGACCGATGAAGCTTCCTTGAACATGTTAGGATACGTCTACAGTCTATGCAAAACATGTTCATTGCATTTTTTGTACAAATCATTCTTAGATCATCAGATTTCAGTCTGTTTTGTATGTTTTATGGTCATACAAAACAGACACTAAAAAACATTAAATTATTACCCAAACCCAGCTGCTGTGGTTCTGAGTCAAACCAACCTGTTCCCCTCCTGGCCTGTGGGGGCGCTGCACCAAGAACCACTGAAGGAAACGACACAAAAACCTCTGAAGACACTGAGAGCAACTTCCTTCTTCACCAGATGGAAACAAGATGGAGGCGTCAGATTTTAGCGGTTGGAGGATTTCTCTTTAGTCTTTGGCTAAAGACCAGGAGCCATTTCTGCTGCTAACGTTAGGCTAACATGTTAGCTTTGGAAGTGTGGAAGTATGTGGTTTTATTAGTGTTACTCAGATGTTTATCCAGAATGCCTTGCGCTGTTGTCCACTTCCTGCTTTTGGTTCAGTTTCTGGTCCGCTTGGCGTTCACATATCAAACCGAACCCAGACCGAGGTTTGGAGGACCAGAGGTCAGAGGTCACTTAGGCTGATTGAGGTTCAGCCGTGCCACCATGGCTACCCTGTTTCTTCGCTTTCAGCTCCAATGCCAGCGGTTTTCCTTCTAACTAGCTTATTGTTAGCTTGTTAGCCGGTCTGTGAGCTGAACCAGAAGCATTTCCTGTTCCTGTGATGAACTCGTTCTGTTTGCTTATGATTCATCAGTCTGACCTGATTCTGTTGTTGTTCTAACAGACTTTTAAATCCTGCCGTTTCATCTCTCTGGTTCTGGTTCTGATTCTGGACGCTCACCGTTTCCTTCATCGCTCTACCACATAAAAACATTTCTAAAATAAAACCTTTCTTCAGAGCAGCAGATGTTCATCAGTCTCGATTAACTCATCGTCGCTTCTCTGTTTCTGCTCCGTTTATCGGCTTTAAGTGCTGGTAACCATGGCAACAGCAGTATTTACTGTTGAAGCTGAACAATTTAAAAGCCAGCATTGCCGGGAAGCGTTGCACGTGACGACACATGGAGTGGTTTTTCTTTTTGTTCTGTCCTGTTTGGACCTGACTGTGTTTGCTGCTCTTTGTTTACAGCTGAAAGCGTAAACACGCCCTCCTCCTCGCCGCGCCTCCCTCCTCCTCGCCGCGCCTCCCTCCTCCTCGCCGCGCCGCCCTCCTCCTCGCCGCGCCGCCCTCCTCCGCGCCGTGCCGCCCTCCTCCTCGCCGCGCCTCCCTCCTCCTCGCCGCGCCGCCCTCCTCCTCGCCGCGCCGCCCTCCTCCTCGCCGCGCCTCCCTCCTCCTCGCCGTGCCGCCCTCCTCCTCGCTGCGCCTCCCTCCTCCTCGCCGCGCCGCCCTCCATGGCCTTCCTGCCGTCTCAGCCTCCCGTTTCTCTCTGTGTTTCTGCGCTAACGTCAGACACAGGCCTTGTGTGCGAGCGCGAGCCCCAAACATGAGTCACTTCCTTCCCCACATGCTGCTGTGAATCACTCCTTCCTCCAGGGAATACGGACTGTCCCCGCCCCCCGGCCCCCCGGCCCCCGGCCCGCCCTGCCCCCGTCTTCTCCTGCGAGGCCCTGCAAAGCGTCTGCAGCGGCGCTCCGCCGGGCGGAGAAACGAGGTTTTCTTCTGAGGTTGGCGCTCCGGGGTCTGGACTCGGTTGCTCTGCCGTCGCAGTCAGACGCTCAGAGACTTAAAGTCGCTGAGCAGGAACCGTTTGGTTCTGATTAATTATTGATTTTATCCAGAATTTATTCAGATTTTGACCATTTTTTTCATTCAGAGACAAAGTTTCATTTTGTTAGTTTTGTTGTTAATTCACCAAAATAAAGTGAATCTGAAATAATCAGAAACATTTGAGGCTTTTCCTCATAGATCAGATAACTAGAAAAATAATGTTGGTGTTTGGTTGTAAAGTGTCTGTGAAATTAAATTAAATGCTAAAAACTGAGTAGAGAACCCAAAACACCATTTCAGTAAATTCTAGATGTTTTCAGTTCAGTTGAATTTAATTAATTTTCTCCTCAGAGAGTTTATAGAGGATATAAAACACTTAATTTCAGTCTGATGGATTTCTAACGTCTTGGTTTCATCAAAAACACAACAATCTGATTTATTTTAGGAAATTTCACAGAAATGACAGGAAATGATCAATCATTTGCATTAAATCAACCTTAATGTGTTGAAGCAGGAACGTTGTGTAGAGAAACGAATGTGATATTTTGAATCAACAGTTAAAAGTTGAATATTTGTTCACCAGCTTAGTACCACATTTATTCAGCCAACTGAGTTTTAAATTTAATTTTTCATTTCTTCATATTAAATGTTTCTAAGTAGGAACAGGGTCACAATAAGCAGCCAGCTAACTGATCCAACTCAATCTGTTGCGTTTGTTAGCAATAGCATGCTAAGCTAACCAGTTAATGGTTTAACTGGGCTCTGAATCGTTACTTTCTGTTTGTTTTTTAATTTCTTAAAGGTTAAAATTCTCCATTCTGTGTCTCTTGTGTCGTTTCTTCATTTAAACTTTTATTTTCTGACGTTTTTAACGACGTGAGTTCGTTCTGACGGATCATTTCTGATCATCTTTGCTCTGCAGATGAAGACGGGTCCGTTTGCTGAGCACTCCAACCAGCTGTGGAACATCAGCGCCGTCCCGTCCTGGTCCAAAGTCAACCAGGGCCTGATCAGGATGTACAAAGCAGAGGTGAAACCGATCACTGATCAATGAACCGATCAGCCTTTGCTCATAAACGTCAGAACCAATTCGACCCAGAAGGTAAAATCCAATCAGACTCTTCCTGCTCGACTGGTTGATGTTGAATCTGAAGTTTTATTTTGATGGATTATCTGGAATAATCTGGAACAGCCATGGAAATCTCATCCAACATTCCAGTTTCTGCAGACACCTCCACAGTGTCTCTGCTCCAGTTTCTCGGAAATGTTTGGCTCTAAAAACTTAAACTTGAAAAAAGAGAAAAGGTTATTTTGGTGAAAGCGGCTCGGTTCTGCGTAAGCAGCAGCTTCACTAACGGCAACGAGGAAAAAACGTCTGGAGAAGAGAAACTTTTCCTCCAACGGCAGCGAAATGAGGCGGTGAAAACATTTTATTAAAAGTTTTAATAAGAGAAGTAGAAAGGAATGTAGATAAACATCAAACGGTTTTATACAGAGATGGAAATATTAAATTTTTCTGAATAGATTTGACTGATTTCTGGCTAAATGAGACCATTTCTCTCCCAGATTCCTTGGATTTGATTTAAACTCCCAAATAATGAACAAAAAGTCAATGAAAAAGCTGAAAAGTTTACGTCATTTGGCAGTCACTATGACAACGTATAAACATCGTTTAAAATCCCTGTATTTGTTTACAATTGTCATTATTACCGGGGTCCACCTACAGGTGGCGCCATAATCAGGACATTTATTCTGATTTACTGAATATGAATGAACATCAGTTATAATGAGACGTTTTCACTCTTTAGCTCATTTTTTATTAAAAAAAGTTTTCTGTCCCTTTAAAACTTATTTTTAAATAAACAGAAGTGATTGAAATGTTTCCATTTTAGAAAAAATAAACATTTTATAACAGTCTTTAATATAAACATATATTGTTGGTCTGCTCTCTGACTTCCACTTATTTTTCTTTTGCTGCGATTTAAACAGATTGTGGATCTTTTTTAAAAACAGTTAGCTCAGAGACGTTAGCTTAAAGCGCTAGCTTAAAGCACTAGTTTGAAGGTGCTAGTTTAAAGATGCTAGCTTAAAGACGCTAGCTTAAAGCGCTAGTTTAAAGATGCTAGCTTAAAGACGCTAGCTTAAAGCGCTAGTTTAAAGATGCTAGCTTAAAGACGCTAGCTTAAAGCGCTAGTTTGAAGGTGCTAGCTGTGCCTACAGGACTTTGTGTTCTGCAGCTTTTACATTCCAGGAACCATCCGGAGAACCGGGTCGCTGAACCGTGGTCCTGAGGGCTGCAGAGGCAGGAAAGGGTTAAAGCAGGAATGGAGAGAATGGGGCTGTGTGTGTGTGTGTGTGTGTGTGTGGGCGGTTGGGGGTGGGATGGGGGGAATGTCTAAGCCCGTTTTCCCCGCCTGCATGCCCACATCCTGTGTTTTCCAGAGCAGCCTGTGAGTCTTCCCAAAGAGCTGAGGGGCCAGGCTGTCTGCGTTCCCTTCCCCCTCCCCGTTCCCTTCATTAAATCCTCCCTCCTTCCCTCCTTCCCTCCCTCCGTCCGACCTTCCTCCAGCCTGAAGCAACCATCAGCAGACTCACATTCCTCGCTCCCTTTCCCGGGCCCCACACGGTTTGGGGCTGAGCTGCAGACCAAAGTTCTGCGTCTGACGGCGTCACGATGCAGAAACAACAGAAGAAGAACTTCTGTTGGTTCTGCTGCTGTTCGTAAAATCACAGAAACTGAATCAGTTTAAGAAAAACTCCAAAACCTGGATTATTTTCCTTAGTTTTCAAATGAAACATAAAATCATAATAAAAATAAAAGAGTTTACTCACAGAACTAAACCAGAAACAGGATGAGAGTTTAACGGCTTTCTGAGAGGTTAAGAAAATAAAATCAGACTTTTAAAATAATGAAAAACAATATTACTCGATGTGTTTTCTAGATTGTGTACTTAATATCAAATGTATCCATGTCAGAAGATAAAACCTGAAAGAACTGAAGCAACTACTTTTACCTTATTTAGTTTTATTCATTTAAAAGTTTCTGTAAAACAGATATTTGAGTCATAATCAACGCTAACTAAGCTGAGCTCTTCGCTAGGCTAATAATTAGCCTGAAGTCGATAAAACATGTTTTGATTCGCAGCTAAATGAAGCTTTTATGAAAGTAAAACTGGAGTAAGTTATAGATTTAAAAATGCATTATTTAAATTACGTTTAAAACAAAATAATAATATTTTGGAGCTTGTGGCTGTGGAGGTGAGCTAAGCTGTTAGCTGAAGCTACTGAGCGAACAGCAACATTTAGCCACGATGTGAATCCCGTCTGGACCAGCTGCAGATGGAAAAATGTTCAGTTTAATCTTTTGGAATATAAATATTTAAACTACGTTGAGCTGAGCTGAAGCTATGCTAACGGCTAAAAGCTAAGCTGGACATTTCCTGAATTCATGTAACTGTTGCTTTGTTTACCTTCATGCAGCTTATAGTCATTTTTCATACTAAATCTTTAGTTGATATAAAACTTTGTTTTTGATCTTTAAATCGATATTTCAGATGTTGGATGTTAAAACTAAAATAATCTATAGTTAATAACTTTCTCCACATCACTTCCATAGTAGTATTTAGCTTTATTGTTCATTTTAAAAAGCCTCAGTAATAAAATGATTAAACTTATTCACTTTAACAGGTTTTAGCCTGAATCTGCGATTAACGATGACTTTAACTTTTCTGTTAACTAGTTTTAGAAAACCAGATTTTTTTGCTCATCAGCAGTAATCACAACGTTTTAATCTGAAACTCTTTTAGATGCTAAAATTCAACCAGATTTATAACTTTTATTAATTTCTAAGTCAGTTTTTTTAGTAGGAAACGAATGTGAAAACCTGGTAAATACTATTTTTGTTTGGCTTAATTAAATTAGAACATTGATAAACTGGCCAAATTATGATCAGTTTCTAGGATATTTTTAACATTTCTGAGCGTAAAACTTTTCTCCTCTGTGACTCTTTGATTTTACAAACAAACTGATCAAATATCAGTTCAGCTGGAGGTTTTTCTGCCTGGATGATCGAGACCTGCAGTGTCACCGCTCAGACCGATTGAGGCTCCCCGCCCCCACCCAGACCACCACCCAGACCCCCACCCAGACCTCCAAACCTCCACCCAGACCCCCACCCAGACCACCACTCAGACCCCCACCCAGACCTCCAAACCTCCACCCAGACCCCCACCCAGACCACCACCCAGACCCCCACCCAGACCTCCAAACCTCCACCCAGACCCCCACCCAGACCACCACTCAGACCCCCACCCAGACCTCCAAACCTCCACCCAGACACCCACCCAGACCCCCACCCAGCCTCCAAACCCCCACCCAGACACCCACCCAGACCACCACCCAGCCTCCAAACCCCCACCCAGACCCCCACCCAGACCACCACCCAGACCTCCACCCAGACCTCCAAACCCCCACCCAGACCTCCACCCAGACCCCCACCCAGACCCCCACCCAGACCTCCACCCAGACCACCACCCAGACCACCACCCAGACCCCCACCCAGACCTCCAAACCCCCACCCAGACCTCCACCCAGACCCCCACCCAGACCACCACCCAGACCCCCACCCAGACCTCCAAACCTCCACCCAGACCTCCACCCAGACCCCCACCCAGACCTCCACCCAGCCTCCAAACCCCCACCCAGACCTCCACCCAGACCCCCACCCAGACCTCCACCCAGCCTCCAAACCCCCACCCAGACCTCCACCCAGACCCCCACCCAGACCTCCAAACCTCCACCCAGACCCCCACCCAGACCTCCACCCAGACCTCCAAACCTCCACCCAGACCCCCACCCAGACCTCCACCCAGACCTCCACCCAGACCCCCACCCAGACCTCCAAACCTCCACCAAGACCCCCACCCAGACCTCCACCCAGACCTCCAAACCCCCACCCAGAACCCCACACAGACCACCACCCAGACCTCCAAACCTCCACCCAGACCCCCACCCAGACCTCCACCCAGACCTCCAAACCCCCACCCAGAACCCCACACAGACCACCACCCAGACCTCCAAACCCCCACCCAGACCCCCACCCAGACCACCACCCAGACCTCCAAACCTCCACCCAGACCCCCACCCAGACCTCCACCCAGCCTCCAGACGCCCACCCAGACCCCCTTTCAGCCTCCAGAGGAATGAAATGACAAAGGGCCAAAACGACCAGCACTGATATTAATCTAAAATAATTTCAAATAAATGTACAGATCCAACATTTATTCAGTTTATTTCCCACATAAAACAGTTTGTAGCTTAAACTAATATTAGCAAGTAAGTACATTTTATTTCTTCACCAGCTTTTAACAGACAATTATCACAAACTGCTTTACAATAAGAACACAAAAGCAGCAACCTGTTCCCCTCCTGGCCTGTGGGGGCGCTGCACCAAGAACCACTGAAGGAAACGACACAAAAACCTCTGAAGACACTGAGAGCAACTTCCTTCTTCACCAGATGGAAACAAGATGGAGGCGTCACATTTTAGCGGTTGGAGGATTTCTCTTTAGTCTTTGGCTAAAGACCAGGAACCATTTCTGCTGCTATTGCTAGGCTAACATGTTAGCTTTGATTGTATTTACACATAAAGTTGTGGGCAGGAGTCCACTGCCTGCTTTTGGAGCACTTCTTTTCCCCTTTAGCCTGTCCTTCGTTAGCCTGTTCTGTGTTAGCCTGTTCTGTGTTAGCCTGTTCTGTGTTAGCCTGTTCTTCGTTAGCCTGTTCTTCGTTAGCCTGTTCTTCGTTAGCCTGTTCTGTGTTAGCCTGTTCTGTGTTAGCCTGTTCTTCATTAGCCTGTTCTGTGTTAGCCTGTTCTTCGTTAGCCTGTTCTGTGTTAGCCTGTTCTTCGTTAGCCTGTTCTTCATTAGCCTGTTCTGTGTTAGCCTGTTCTTCATTAGCCTGTTCTTCATTAGCCTGTTCTGTGTTAGCCTGTTCTTCGTTAGCCTGTTCTGTGTTAGCCTGTTCTTCATTAGCCTGTTCTGTGTTAGCCTGTTCTGTGTTAGCCTGTTCTTCGTTAGCCTGTTCTTCGTTAGCCTGTTCTCCTCCATTATAGCAGCAGTTTTAGCTCCTGTTGCTAATCCGTCTTGCTCTCTGTCGTGTTTTCAGTGTTTGGAGAAGTTCCCAGTGATCCAGCATTTTAAGTTCGGCAGCTTGCTCTCCATCCAGCCAGCGAAGCCTTGACGCTCCACAGAGGAAGGATTCCCAGCGTTCCCAGCGTTCCCAGTTCCAACGGTAGCGAATGCTAGCTGCGTAGCCCAACACATGCATTCCCTCACTGGCATGCTGCTGAGAAGGTTTGGACACATCCTCAACTTTCCTGCTCAGCATGTCGCTGATGACCTCTGAACTCTGGAGCATCTGCGGATTTTTGTCTTATTTATATAAAAGTCTCAGATATTATTTTTATGGTTTTCGGAATGTGTGATCATGAATGCTGCAGTATTGCTGTCATCAGTGAGACTGTTGTGTTTTTGTTTTGCTTTTAAGGCCAAAGGTCAAATTTTCCTCAAACGTATTCGCTCAGAGCCAACTGTAGACCGCTACAACATCCATCTAGGTTAGACAGAAACTTCTAGAGTCAGCAAGTCTAGATGGAAAGTCTGTGCATGGAAAAACTCTTTCAGTTTGCCCAACGCTAGTCTCATCCAGCCCCAAAAACAGATATCAGCTCCGTTCTGATGAATATCGTCATTAAAAGAATAAAATGAACATTATGGTTCTGTGTGACGTGTTTTGTGTTTTAACGTCCTAGTCCAAGCAGAAAAACAAGTTTTAGCTGCAGTTCAACAAACCAGGTTCTACTTTCGGCCTTTCAGTAAACAAACTTAAAATGTTATAATAGATATTTTTATTAAAAGATTCCAGCTCTTTTTTAGTTCAGCATTTTGTTATATGTGTACCTTTAAGCTAAGTTTATAGTTGATACGCTGAACTGGACGCAACAGAGCTAACCTAGCTTCTACACGTTAGCCTAGCGCACTAGCTTAGCGCACTAGCCTAGCTCAGAATGTTAGTAACTCAAACTGAACAATTTGAAAGCTTTTCTTCTGCTCTGGTATTCATCTGAATCCTCACTATCTGTGTTTCCGTTCACCATGTAATTGTGCTGTTTGACATTTATGAATTAATTTGCTTAATGGAAACACAGAAATTAAGAAAAAACTTGTTTTCCAAAAAAAGGTTTTAGTATGAGCTGATTTCATGACTGTAATGAAATTGGTTTAATTTGGAAAAGCTTTTTCGGCATCACAAGTCAAATGATCAACAGGATGTTGCTACTGACAGAAACCACAAAGAAGACAACAGGAAGTCATTGGAGCACGTTTTTATAACATTGCGAGAACAAACTTATTCACATTTCTTATTCAATAGAAACAACAAAATTGTTTTTTTGACATTAGTGAAAGTTTAGTTAACATTTGAAATGAAAATGCAGATATTGATGGATCATTTCAGAGAATATCTGAATGCGGCTTCTCCATGTGTTCATATTAATATCCTTTTAAATATTAACTACCATCTGTTCTGGAGGGATTTTTTGTTAAACACCAACAGGAAGTAGCAAAGAAGATGTCTTTCAATTTAGTGCGCATTTTAATTTCCATTAACTCAAAACTTTAGAACAAACTTTGGTTCTAAAATTAAAATAATTCACAGATTTTATGATTCAGAGTCACCAGGAGATCAGAGCTGGAGATCCATGAGACCAGCAGAGATCCGACAGGATGGATGTGGATGGATGTGGTTGGATATGGATGTGGATGGATGTGGTTGGATATGGATGTGGATGGATGTGGTTGGATGTGGATGGATGTGGTTGGATTTGGATGTGGATGGATGTGGTTGGATTTGGATGTGGATGGATGTGGTTGGATGTGGTTGGATTTGGATGTGGATGGATGTGGTTGGATGTGGATGGATGTGGTTGGATGTGGTTGGATATGGATGTGGATGGATGTGGTTGGATGTGGATGGATGTGGTTGGATGTGGATGGATTTGGATGTGGATGGATATGGATGTGGATGTGGATGTGGATGGATGTGGATGTGGTTGGATGTGGATGTGGATGGATGTGGTTGGATGTGGTTGGATGTGGATGGATGTGGTTGGATGTGGATGTGGATGGATGTGGATGTGGATGGATGTGGTTGGATGTGGTTGGATGTGGATGGATGTGGTTGGATGTGGATGTGGATGGATGTGGTTGGATGTGGATGGATGTGGTTGGATGTGGATGGATGTGGTTGGATGTGGATGGATGTGGTTGGATGTGGATGTGGATGGATGTGGATGTGGTTGGATGTGGTTGGATGTGGATGGATGTGGTTGGATGTGGATGTGGATGGATGTGGTTGGATGTGGATGGATGTGGTTGGATGTGGTTGGATGTGGATGGATGTGGTTGGATGTGGATGTGGATGGATGTGGTTGGATGTGGATGGATGTGGTTGGATGTGGATGTGGATGGATGTGGTTGGATGTTGATGGATGTGGTTGGATGTGGCTGGATGTGGATGTGGTTGGATGTGGATGTGATTGGATGTGGATGTGGATGGATGTGGATGGATGTGGATGTGGATGGATGTGGTTGGATGTGGATGTGGTTGGATTTGGATGTGGATGTGGATGGATGTGGTTGGATGTGGTTGGATGTGGATGGATGTGGTTGGATGTGGATGTGGATGTGGTTGGATGTGGTTGGATGTGGATGTGGATGGATGTGGTTGGATGTGGATGGATGTGGTTGGATGTGGATGGATGTGGATGGATGTTGATGGATGTGGTTGGATGTGGCTGGATGTGGATGTGGTTGGATGTTGATGGATGTGGTTGGATGTGGCTGGATGTGGATGTGGTTGGATGTTGATGGATGTGGTTGGATGTGGCTGGATGTGGATGTGGTTGGATGTGGATGGATGTGGTTGGATGTTACCTGGTTTCTGACACTCAGGTAGATCTATAGAAATCAGCCTTGTCTCTGTTGACAGAGTCCAGGTTAAACTTGGTAAACTTTGTGTGCAGCACATTTTATTAACTAAATTGATTTGGTGACAAATAACCAGGTAGTTAGCCTGTTTATAAGTTAACAGTTTCACCTGGTAAAACATGAACAGTTAAAAGGATGTAATCTGGTTTTAAAGGGCCAGTGTCACATAAAATCAACGTTTTAATCTTTCCATCATGTTTTCATTTTATTAATGGAGTGTTGCTTTGATGCTTTAATGTTTGAGAAATCCTTTCATCACTATGGCAACCAATCAGCTTTCCAAAAACGCCAGGGTGAACCTAGCCCCGCCTCTGAGACGCAGCTCCTCCCCCAGCCAGCTCCTTCAGACTAGCCAGCAGCAATTAGCAATCACCTGCTGAGCTCATCTCAGAGCAACGCTGGTAAAAACATTGAAGGGTTATTAGAGGAGCCATGTTGGGATGACTTCCTGGAGGCGGAGCTTCAGAAAGAGCAGGAGCTTCTTAAAGAGACAGAGGCCCAATTTCAAGATGTTAAATCAGGAAGTCAAATGTATTTTAAACCAGAAAGCATTTTTAGAACAACGAAGAAACAAAGTTACTTAATTGTGACATAAAAAGGATGGAAAATATATAATGTGTTATAAATAAAGGGAACATAAATGCCGGTTTAACTCATTTTATGCACATTAAAAATCTTCCCAGTTCCTCTGAAACTCTTGAAACTGAATGTTTCTTCAGAAATTTGCAGTTGTCCATTTTCTCCAGACAAAGCCTGTTTCTGGTTTGAGCTGCTTTATCTGAAACAGACTTCGCTCTGCTGACCGGCCGATGAACCTGCGGCAGATTCTGAGCTGAACGGGGAAACTGCTGAATTTTACATGAGCAGGTCGACTTCAGGAGCCCGTCACACAGAGGAAGACCTCCGTCTCCCAGAGCCGGCTCCGGCGGCCATGTTGGCTGCTTGGAGTGGAAATCCCCGACTGACAGGATGTGGAGGGAGTGGAGCTGAACTGAGGGACTTCACACAAACGTTCATTCAGAGCCTCGACTGTTTGATTTCAGAACAAACTCCTGCAGAACCAGAACTGAGTGGAGACGCTCAGATAATCTCCTGAATGTTTGGCCTTGTCTATAAAAGTTTAAAACATTTATGAGTCGGTTTCTGATAATAATCCAGTTATTGGAGATCCCTGGAGCTGAACTTTCTGCCTTCATTTGGAGAAAAAAATCATGTTTTATTAAATAAATCAATGTGATGAATCATATCAGCATCACTGAGGAACAAAGTGGAAGAAAACACCAGCAGATGAAATATGGCAACTTCTCCAGGGAAACCTCAGATTATTTAACCATAAATTAAGGTTATTGTTTCACCAAGCTATAATAAACATGTTTTCATTCAAATTAATGTAAAGCATAGCAAAAAAAACCAAGAACAAAGAATTGAATTCTCATTTTCAAAAATAATAAAGGTTAGCTGATGCTAACAGTATGTTTTTCAGCATTTAGCTTAAACATTAGCAAATAGCATTAGCTAGCAGTTCAATTTTAGCATAACTTAAAATTAGCATCGGTTTTATTTTACAACTGTTTTATAAAAAAGTAAAGTTTGAACTAACTTACTTTAAGTTAATTGATTTTAATAGGTAAGCAGCTAAAGTTTAGTAAATGCCAAGAGTTCAAGGTTTAGCAAAAACTAGCCAAATTTCTGTGCTTATGTTTTAGCCTAGCTATCTTAAAATTCAGCACAGCAACCATATCGGTTTATAAATATTAAATGATTTGTTTAAATTAAACTATGTATAGCTAACTATTTAGCATTAGCTGGATTGTAAGTTTAGCATATGCTAAACTCATGAATTCAAACTTAATTTGAATTCATGAATTATTTACAAAAAACTGTAAATGAAAACAACCAACTTGAGCTCCGTTAAAACGAACCAGAAAGTTTTATCTGAGCCTTTAACTTTCTGTTGAAATTCTGCTCAATACTTTGAAATATGATTGGTTTGTTTGATTCAAAACTACTTTACATAAATAAACACATCTAATTCATTATTAATCACAATTAAAGTCTTCCAAATAATTAAAAAGTAATAACTGGTTAAAATTTGACACATTTTACAAAACAACCAGATGGAATATAATCGGTGAAATAATTCTAAATGAAATGAGATTTTTATTTTTCTTCAGATCCACCCAGAACCTTTTCCTGTTTAGAAGTGATTATTTATTGATCTGTCATATTGGATTTTATAAAAGACGCTCCGGTCGTAAAATCGCGGCACATTTTGTCCGACATGTTTGCAACCACCCAGCGTCACTAATGGCCTCTGCTGTATCCATGGAAACCAAACACACCCGCCTCTCCTCCGGTCGTTCCTGTCAACATGTTGCTCAACATGTTGCTCAACGGGCCGGAGCCTTTTTCCTGCTGGTTTCTCCCAGTTGTCCCAGTTCTCCCAGCAGCAGATCTCCAGCAGGCAGACAGTTTTGTGCAGGAATGTTTGGAATGGGACAGCTGCGGTTCTGACCCGTTTGGACTTGTCTGAGACTCAAGTTTTCCAAAGAGAAACGGGATGCAGCTGCAGATGAAATGAAACAGAAACGGACTAAAATCAGAAGTTTATAAACATAAAGATAAAAAACAAAAACTGATCAAATATTAAAAACCGAAGATAAAAAACATTAAAACGTTTCGGTTCCTGCAGGGTTAAAGCGGAGCTGAGTCATGAATCATCATCAGCTTCATTTTATTGGCTTCATAAAAACTTGAACTAGACCGGAGCTCATCCTGGCCGCTGTCCCTCAGCGGGACCGCGACCCACTTAGGAAATCCAGCATAAATTATCTTAGATGAGCTGCAGCCTGGTTTCCTACTTAGGGTTAAATGTGGGCGGGGCTTCCCGCTTCATGAATATTCATGAGCACACATGGCGGCTGGGTGTGTTTTTGTTTTAATATAATTTCAATTAAAACGGAAGATCAGAAAATAAGTCAGGCATAATGCAGGGCAGCCTGTTTGGGTCTCTGTCTACGGCAGCCTATTAGGGCCAAATCAGAAAAACTAAAAAGGAGGATTAAAATTTGACCAAAATATCTGAGAACCTTTTTAGAAATTTTGAAAAGTGGAAAATTTTCTAGAAAAAAATGTGAAATGTTGAAATGAATCTAAAATTATCTTAATGAGATTAAATGACGTTTCAAAGATTTAAAATTTGTTTGAAAAAGTTTTAGTTTTGAGATTAATCTCAGAAAGTGTTGAAAAAACCCACCTATATTTTCCTAGTTTTTCAAAAGTTGAAAATTTTTGAGTTTTGTATCTGAGACATTTCTACAAATGCAAAGCAAATTTTCAACATTTCAAACTCTGAAATGTTCTTGTTTTGTCTGGAATATTTTAGAGATAAATCTGAAAATGTCTGAGCTTATTGGTGGAAATGTTCTCCTTTTTTAAAAAATGTTTCCTGTTTTGTTTCTTATTGATTTTTAAAATAAATAAACGTTTTCTGTGTTTTGTTCGTTTTTAAAGTGGCTTACAAAAGTTTTTACACCCTTGGAACACCTTGTGGTGTGCAAACATTTGTTTTCACACCACACTTTTCAGTTCTTTACTTGTAAAAAAATGTTTTGAATATTGCATAATTTTATTTCTACTATAAAGCACTTTGTGCTGGTCTTCCATATTAAGTTCCAATAAATATTTGTTTGTCATAATATTAAAAAATATGGAAAAGTTCAAACGGTGTGAACAGGATATTAAATTATTTTGATTTAAAAATTGAACAGAATAAAGAATTTAAAACTTTTTTGAACAAAATCACAGATTCTTTTGCTGCAAACATTGTTTTGTGTATTTATGTATTCATGTCTTCATTTGCTTTTGTTTTGTTATTTTTGTTGGAATAAAATATAAATAAATGTTTCCTGATGTTCTTCACTGAAACTCAAAGCCTAAATCGTTTTTACTCCTCAGCATTTTAATAAAGTAAATAAAACTCAGTGAAAGAAAATTAACTTATTTATCCAGCCGCCCCTCCTCCATCAGACCTGACCAGTAAGACCAGTAAGCTCCTCCCAGTACAGCGCAGCTTCCCCACCTCCTTTCTGCTGTCACATGAGACCCCCCCCCGCCCCCCCCAGGAAACAAACCGGTAAAAATAAAACATGTTTATTGATTATCGGCGCCTGAATGTTTTGATTTATTTAATCTAAAAGATAAAAACAAACAATGTGACGAGAATCAGATCTGTGTGTGTGTGTGTGTGTGTGTGTGTGTGTGTGTGTGTGTGTGTGTGTGTGTGTGTGTGTGTGTGTGTGTGTGTGTGTGTGTGTGTGTGTGTGTCAGTCTCTCTAGACGGAGGAGCTGTGAAGACAAACGGCTTCAGAATCAAACCCCGATCCGGTTCTACTTTCAACCGGATCCATCTTCATCGTTTAAATCTGGACAAACGTCATCATCATCCTCATCTTCATCCTCCGCCCTGCAGAGCAGCAGAGGAGGAGGAGGAGGAAGAGGAGGAGGGAGGTGGGTCTGCGGTGGCTCCGCTCCGTGACGCTGATATCTTCATTCATTGATTTTAAAGAACTCCACCAAGTGGCACAGAGCAGAGATAACAGCAGGCAGGCAGTCTAGTCAAAGTAAAGCAGGAAGAGCGCTCCAACCCACACTACTTCACTATTCTGTCTATTTAACACCTCTAATCAGTTTAAAATATATATTTTAGGCTTATATAATAAGTTTAATTACATTTATATGATAATATGACCTGAAAAATAGATAAAAAAAATCCTAAGATGTTTAAAAACGTGTCAGATTATATTAATAATCCAAAATGGAGGAGAAATAAATTAATCTCTTCATGTTCAGTTAGCAGCTGTTAGCACAACAGCAGGGCGGGAAGACATCAGCAACGACTCTGTCATCAATCTAAGAAGGGTTCAAAGGTCAAAGGTCATCTCCAAACCATCTGAAGAGAGGAAAACATCTCAGGCGTCTCGGCAGGTTCAGATCAGAGAAATGACCAGAAACCCAACAGCTCTACTGGGCTCTGTTAGCAGGCTGAAGGTCAAAGGTCAGGAGAACCAGCATTGCTGCTTGGAGGGACTGAAGGAGGAACGATCTCTCTAGAAACAAGATGGCTGCCGGACTGACACTAGCAAACACAAGATTCTGGAACCAAGTGGGAAAAACAGCTCACTCCTGCTGTCAGCATTTTAGCACTTTTGCTAACATTTAGCACACTTAGCTTCCTGTAAATGAATGTGTCCAGGTTAATAATAAAGTGCTAATTTACTGTTTTATAAACTTTCAGTTGAATAAAATTCAGCGTCTGTTTTGAAGTTTCAGTTACTGAACGATAAGTTAGCTGCTTATGTTCATGCTCTTATTTTGAAATGGGTGAAGTTCCATTTTCTCTCCTCATGTTCTGTGTTAGCTTCAGCTAAATGTCACTGGGATAGCGCTTTAGCTGAGCTACATAATGTGTTATAGAACTTTAGCTTTAGCTTCCACTAAATACCTTGATTGAATAGCACTTAAAGTTAGCTTCTTTAGCATTGCTGTGTTTTAAATGGCTTGTTGGTGTAGCACTCTAGCCTTAGCAGAGCTAGTGTTTGTGATTGGAGCTTAAGGTTTGACACAGCTAGCTTTCTAGCTAGCGGTTTCATCACTACAGGATCATAAACTCATTTATAAAACCAAAATATTCCAGAGTTAAATGTGTCCAATCTACAACAGAAAAGATGTTTTAATGGCCTAGTCAAAGTCCAGACCTCAGAAATCTATGCAGAAACTTTCCTCTAAATGTTTAGTTCATCTTAAATCATCTGAGGTTCGTCGATTCTCAGAGGATTTTAACTTGTTTCTCCTGATTCTTATTTTAATCCTGCTGAAACTCAAATACGACAGTTCAGATGAAAGACTTTTATTTTTTATTAAGATTATAAATTTTAACAAATACTTTCTTGAACAGTTTGACCCGGAGATATACAATTTATTAAGCACAAAAATACAAGAATAAGAAAGAAAATATGTGGAGAATGGCTGAGTTCTCTGTTTGGTACACATAGTGCTCATAAAGCTAGCGCAGGATCCTCGGGTTGATGCTGAAACCAGGAGCTTCCCTTTCTAAAACAAAAGGACTAATTCTGATCCGTTCTCACAACGTTCGGACCCACAGAACCGAGCCGGGACTCAACAGAACGGCGGCCATGATGGAAACAAAACCACGTTTGAGATCCAGAGTCTGTTTCTCCAACATGCTGCTGAAAACGCTCAGCGAACTTCAGGGTTAAGGCAATGGAGTTCCTCAGGGATGACCCGGTTCTGACCGGTACTGACCGGTACTGACCCGGTTCTGAGGTGAGGCTCAGCTGTATCCTCCACTTCCTGGTTCCGTTGAGACTCGCTGCTCTGAGGTAAAACCTGGACCGGTTCGGGCCTGCGCCACCGCTGCTGATGTCAGGCGAACCAAGATGGCCGACTCGGCCTGAAACCTGCAAACGTGTCACTTCCTGTTGGATCAGCAGACATGTCTACAGCCACACAGCAAAACATCAACAATGATTCAGATTATTGAGCCAGAAAAGACACCATGTTATTCCTACATTTAGTTTGTAAATATTTAGTTTGCAACTCTGATATAAATGTAGGAAAAATGATGAAAATAGGACTTTGAACAGCACTAAATATTTAATTTGGGGGTGAATATCTAGTTCAAAAACTAAATATTTATCTTTGTAACTAAAAGTTTTATTTGAAAGTTAAATATTTAGCTTATTAATTGAATATTCTGTTTAAAATTCTGACATTTATAAATGTAGGAATATGGCGGTGAAAACATTTTTCTCTTTTATCGTTAAAATAAACCAAATTATTGCTGTTCATTTTTTACTGTGTAACTATAGAAATGGGACACAGAAGAAGAAGAAGAAGTGTGGAGGACCTCCAGCCTCCCGGATGTGCAAAACGACCCCCCGGGCCCCAGGGGCCCCGGGCCCCCCACCGTGTAAACTCTGGACCCGCCTCTGAAATGTTCCCACACAGAACAGCTAAGCCCGGTCTCCATTCCGTCGTGCTCGTTCCGTCCCTGCGCCATTTCGTACCCGGGCATGAAACAGCTGATTCTGACTGTCGAACCGAACCAGATCAGAACCAACCGAACATCGGAACATTTATGACCATTTATATTCATGACGAAATAAAAATGTTACAAATCAGCGCATCGGACATGGTACGAAACGGTCCGTCACGAAGAGGCGGCTCAGAACGCCACGATGGCCCGGGTCCAGGCGCCCAGGCTGGCCAGCGCCTGCTTGCTGCAGACCTGCTCCAGGTCGGCCTGGCGGCTCAGCAGCCCCGAGAAGCCGGAGCCGAAGATGGAGATCAGGTTGGAGATGTTGGAGGCGTCCGGGCTGCAGTCCGCGCCGGAGCACTCCTCCCGTTTCAACCGCTTCCGCCCCGCCGTGTAGTCCGACGGCTCCTCCGCGTCCGGCGAGCAGGCAGCGGAGTCCACCTTCCGCTTCCTGGCCGCGGCGCCCGGCGCGCACTGCGGCGCGGCGGCGCAGCAGCAGTCCTGGTGCAGGAAGCCGTTCTCCACAGTGGTCACCACGTGCGTGTCCAGGTCCAGCACGGTGGTTTTGTTGCAGTTCTGGGAGAACTGGTCCTCCATGCAGCAGCTCCGGTAGTACGGCGGCTCCGGCGGCTCCGGCTCCCGGCCGCCCGCCGCCCGGCTCTCCTCCTCGCAGCCCGCGGCGCGCACCGGCTGCTCCGGCTCCGCGTCCTCCGCGCCCTGCGGCTCCAGCTGCTCCAGCGGGTCCAGCTCCTGGATCCCGCTGCAGACCGCCATCACCTCCTCGTACTGCTGCATCCGGTAGATCTCCGCGTACTTCTCCTTGATGTAGAGCTGGCGCGCGTTGCGCAGCACGTAAGAGACCAGCAGGTTCTTGTGCAGCTTGATGCCGCCGCGCTGCGTCCGGGAGCTGTGGATCTTCATCAGGGACATGGAGATCAGGCTCTGCGCGTCCACGGCGCACTCCATGGCGCCCCGGTCCACCTCCATCCGGCTCCGGAACCGCCTGTCACTGCTCGGGCTCGGTCCTGGCTGAACTGCTCCAGTCAGCTGTGAGTGGAAACATCGGAGACGCCGCGGCGCCGCTGAGGACCAGCACTCATTTCCAGCCGCTCAGGAGGCTGACCCTGCGTTTATACCCCGCGCTGAGCCCGCCCCCCGCCGCAACCGGCCAATCAGCGGTCAGCGTTCCGCTGACAGACAGCCGCGCGGTCAAAGCAGCCCTCCCTGCGGACCAATCAGCGGCTGGCGGCTCCTCTGAACTATTCAAATCCAGCAGGCAGCCTGACAGGAACGTCCTGATTTCAGGAAAACTTGTTCTGAGATCCAGAGAGAAAAGTTCACGAAACTCAGCGGCTGGATTCAGAGGATCACTGGAGGAAGACGAGATTATAAAATAATAATACATCAAATTTCTATAGCTCTCATACTAAATAGCTTCAAATAAATATGCTAAATAGTCTGTATTTTAACTCATGGTATATTTTTGTTAATTTATGGATGAAGTGATTTCCGGTCAACTTGACAGGAAATGTGTGTTTGGTTCAGGAAACGGCAGGAATGTTAGACAGGAAGTGGGTTCTCGTTTCCTGGAAACGTTTCTGCGTTCAGAGGGAAGTGACGTCCTTCATCCTGAATCTAAATCTTAAATTCCGGTTCTGAACTCGGAAGCTGAAGCTCAGGCTGAGCCGGGTGAGTTTGGCCCTCAGGAGCGTTTCTGTTAAACTTCATCCTCTCTGCTGCTGAAGGTCCTGATGGCCGCTAGATGGTGGCTCCCTGCAGGAGGCTTCAGCCAATCAGAGGCTGAGAACATCAAACATTCCTGATTCCAACAGGAACTCAAACTCATCCTGACCGGAGCCTGAACGCATCAACCTGCGGAGGGTCTGCCTCCTGGTCACCGTCACAGCCGGGACGTCCGGCAGGTGAGGGCGGCGCCGCGGCTGCACCGGCAGCAGGAAGCGTCTGTGGCCCCTGCAGGTGATTCAGGACCAGGAGCCCCTCGGAGTGACTGCAGTAACCTGCGCTGAACCTGTAGAGGCCAGTGCAGCTCCAGTTTTCCTCTTTGTGATTAGAGGCTCTGTTATTTAGAGGGAATAACGGAGCTGCGGCCCGCAGAGGGAGAGAAGAGAAAGAGAGAGAGAGAGAGAGAGAGAGAGAGAGAGAGAGAGCAGAGCGGAGGGGAAAACATCTGCTATTAATGTTCTCAGTTCTCTGGATGATGAATGCAGAGCCTGACAGAGGCTCATCTCTCCTTCCAGAGGAGGAGCTGTTAGCTGTTAGCTGTTAGCTGTTTGTCTTCACTGCTGGCTGGGAAGGAAACACTGAACATCTAATCACAGCGAGGTGTCCAAGTGTTGACTTTAATTAGGACAGATTTAGGTCAGGAAGGATCTTAAAGGGTTTCTAACATTCAGAGCAGAGAAACATTCACTGTTTCCGTTCACAGGATTATACATTCAGACGTTGTCTTTCAGGTTATGAATCAAAATATTATGAAGTAAAATCCAAATATTATTAAAAATCTTAAAAGTTTAGGATTAAACTGAACCAACAGGTTCAGAACTGGGACATAAGGTGTGCTGTGGTGGCACAGGGGTTAAGCACAACCCACATATGGAGGCCCTAGTCCTCGACGTGGCTGTTCTCTCATTTCCCACTTTCTTGTCAATTAACTATCAAATAAAGGCCACTAGAGCCAATAAAACCTAAAAAAAAAAGAAGAAAAAAAAAGAACTGGGACATGAAACCAACCAGAGGTTCATCAGTGTGTTTCTTTAGCCTGCTCTGCTTAGATGAATTGGTTTCTTTCAAACACATTGAACGATTTCCAGCAGGAACAATCTTCAGAGTATCTGAAGTAGATTTTAGTCCAGACTTTGTAATCTGCTCACCGGAGACTGGAAACTGATTTAAATACATTTATGACAGTTTCTTCCTGATGTCGCTAATTTGCATCCTACCTCGATCAATGTTCACAGTTTCAACAAGCCATACTGAGATTTGTAACTTCTGCTTCATCTGGCAGACAGTAAGAGTTTTCCACTTATAGAACAATCTTTCAAGTGGATGTAAACCCGATGTGGAAGTTTAGCTCCGCCCCCACAGAAACATTTCCACCAAAGTGGGCCTAAAGGAATAAAAACTCGTTAAATATTATTATTATTTTTAACCTTTTGTGTTAAATAAAAGAACTTCGGCTGTAACCGTCCATGTTCCTCTCTGGCTCCCCCTGCAGGCCGCAGCGCGTCACTGCCTCTGCTTACTGCAGTTTCTCTCTGATGGTTTTGTCTTTTTGTCTCGGTCCATTTCACTTTGTCCTGGTAGAATCTGGACCTGAAGCTCAGTTTGTTGTGTAGCAGCAGAACCAAATAAAACCTGTTTTTATTTTTCTGGTTCCTGCTGCGCTGCTCCCTCTCTTCCTCCGCCTCCTCCGGCTCTGTTTTCACTCCATCCTCCCCCCTCGTCTTCCCTCTGGAGAATAGGGGTCATTGCACAACTGATTACTCAGACCCCGGTCTCCATGGCGATGCCGCCGAGTAACGGTGACAGGCCGCCGATCAACGGCTGGAGGGTAAGCAGCGCGGCTCAGTGCGGCTCCGCGTCGCCTCCATGTTTCTGCGCTGCGGAGGGAGGAGGATGAGGAGGAGGAAGAAAGGGAGGAAGAGGAGAAGGAGGAGGAGGAGGAGGAAGAAGGGGAGGAGGAGGAGGAGGAGGAGCGGGTTTCTGTCTGCGTCTCTTTCTTTGCCGTCTGTTTGTGAATGAGCTGCTCTGCTGCTGGTTTGATTCACAATCGGCTCCAACGGCCCAAAAGAATCAGAACCGACTTCCTGTTGTTCCTTGAAGACGTTCAGGAACGATTCAGTCAGACCGTTAGCCTCATCCTGATTACCCATAAGGCTCTGTGGCTAACCTCGAGAGTCCATGTTCCTGGTTCTGGTTCTGGATCTCATTGAGCCAAGTGGATCTAGATGTTCTGACTCTATCCTCAGTCACTGCTGAAGCTCCTCTAAATTATTGGATGGATTTCAAACAATCCTCTTTAAGCTGCAGAGGCACCTTTCACATTTCTTCCTTCCACTCAACTTTCTATAACATCCTTGCATTCAGAACTCTGAACAAGCAGCTTCTTCTTCTTCGTGACCTTTTATGGTCGGAGTTCATTAGATGACGAGGTTCCAACATTTAAGTTTTTATTCCCTGAATCATCAAAATGATAAAACTAAACCCTGAAATCCCTGAATGAACCAAAGCTGACCGGCCGGATCCTGGTTCAGATATTCTTTATGCTTCATTTATAAAACTGGATGATTTTTGCTGGTATTCTTTGTGTTTTGGGAACATCACCTTTGGACTCAGAGAAGCGTCGCTTCCAGACTCCACCGTGGTTTTGCTCGTGTTGGACTTTCCGGATCGGGTTTCCGCTCAGACTGCGGGAGCAGGAAAACATTCCCACCGAGTCGGACAGACATGTTGTGTCTCAGCAGCTGGCGGCCCAGATGGAGCCGATGATCCCAACGTCTGAGCGTGTGACCTCACCGAGGAAAAACCTGGAGTCATTAGAGACGGAAACGTTTCGCTCCGAGATCCTGAGGCAAAGTTTGATCAGTGATGCTGCGCTGGGCCCACAGTGAAACATGGTGGTGGCAGCATCAGGCTGTGGGGAACATGGATGGAGATAAACCAGAACAAACCAACCTGAACATGCGGACAGATCAGAGCAGACTCACATGCTAGAGTGGCCTAGTCAAAGTCCAGATCTCAAGACAGGACGGCTGATGTTTGCAGTGTTTTATAAAATAGAAAAGCTTCTTAAAGAGACAGACGCCCAAATCTGAAGCATTAAATTATGAAGTGTAATTAGTTTTCAGTCATATTTAATATGCAGCTGAAGGAAACATGGTGACTTTATTATATCAAAATGTCTCCATTAATACATGATTCCCCTTTACAGCAGCAGAATGAAGCTAACATGTTAGCTTTGATGCTAACATGTTAGCTTTGATGCTAACATGTTAGCTCTGATGCTAACATGTTAGCTTTGATGCTAACATGTTAGCTCTGATGCTAACAGCCTTTCTGAGTCCAGGTGACTCTGAGCAACACCTGCGCTCTCTGCTGCCCCCTGCCTCCAGACTGAAGTACTGCATATATTACAGTTTAAGGTTTTAAAGCTGCTGAATGAAACCAACCAACTAATGTCACTGTGATCCACAACATTCATCTGATTCACATCCAGAGGTCAGAGGTCAGCATTAACAGCCCAGCAGCATCATGGGAAACGTAGTTCCTGTTTGTTAAATCGGTCCAGAAAAGCAGGAATAAAATTCTGATTCTGACGAGAACCAGAGATGAAGAGAGAGCAGAAAACTGAACTGAGAGAGAAAGAAACAGAAAGAGAGAGAGAAAGAGAGAGAGAGAGAGAGAGAGAGAGAGAGAGAGAGAGAGAGAGAGAGAGAGAGAGAGAGAGAGAGAGAGAGAGAGAGAGAGAGAGAGAGAGAGAGAGAGAGAGAGCTTCAACATTTTCCGTTTAGTTTTGTCTCGCTGTGTTTGTCTGTGTGCGGTTCTGTCAGCTTTGTCCCTCAAAGAGCTCTTTTTCTTTCTCTCCAAAGCCTTTTTCTTTTTTTTCTCCAGGAGAGAAAGAGGAGGAGGAGGAGGAGGAGGAGGAAGAGGAGGAGGGGGGCTGGAGCCAGCAGTCTGGAACAAGCATGACAGAATCTGAATTATAGAAGCAGCACAGCAAAGAGGAGAGGGAGGAGGAGGCTGGTGTGTGTGTGTGTGTGTGTGTGTGTGTGTGTGTGTGTGTGTGTGTGTGTGTGTGTGTGTGTGTGTGTGCGTGCGCGCGCGTGTGTGTGTACGCGTGTGTGTGTGTGTGTGCGCGTGTGTGTGTGTCTGTGTGTGTGTCTGTGTGTGTGTCAGTGTGTGTGTCTGTGTGTGTGGTGGAGAGCAGAGAGGAAGAAAAGCCGGTTTTCAGCAGCAGAGGCTGTTATTGTTGAGAAGCAGCTAATTTCTCATTTAGATGCAGCTGCTGCTCATCCTCACATGATGATGAACAGAATGTTGGACCTGAACGTCCTGGACGTGTTCATCCTGGAAAGAAAGTACACCCTCAGGTGCACCAGGACTGAATGAAAATAAAATCAGTTTATTGATTTAAACCTGAACTAAATACATAAATATTCATTGAATGAACATAAAGCTAACATTTGAGGAACACTAAGTACACCTTTCAGTAAGTCGGTGCTGATTTTCACATCAACAACGACCTTAGAGAAAACTGCAGGGGTCATAAGGTCAAGCTGCTCTATGGAGGAACAGGATCAGTTAGCGCTTAGCTCCTCCGACTGTTTTAAATTTATTTCCATAAATAAAGTCAAACTGTGTGATTTTTAATATACAAAACACAAATTATATTAAATGTTAATTATTCATATGAATTATTATCTTAAACATTAACCGACAATAAAAAATATAAATATATAATGAATATTCAGAATCTGTCTTTTAATATTAATGTTACTGAAAACCAAATTTAAAGTTTCTTTTATCTTGTATCTTCTGTAGAGGTTGTTCTCCTCCTGATTGGTTGCTGTATTTTAAGCCCCGCCCATCCACTTCCTGCTCAGGGTCAATGGTTCACCCGCAGTAAAACAAAGAACCGCAGATATTTTATGAAGGATGTTTTGTGGGAAACCCTGCAGTTCACCTGCCGCGCCAACAGGGGGCGATAATGTAGAGAGATGAAGATTTTCAGCAGGAGTTCCGGACCGAATGTTCTCTGGGGGGTTAGGAGTGGGCTCTTTGCACCTCAGCTTCGCGTTCGGGGTAAAGCGGCTCGATTGTTTCCAATACAAATATCATTTACATTAGGTGCTTGCAGGGCTTGGCCAAGGTTTGTACATCGATCCGAAGCCCCAACAAGTCAGCTGGAGAAAGATTTTAAGATGTTCGCCTCGTTATACATTCACTGACACGAAGGTGAGTTTTACTTAAACTTTGTGGCTAACATTAACGTTAGCTTATGCTAGTAGGCAATATTCTCGGACATTGTTCTTGTAAAATGTGCTATTTAAGTATCTAAACATTCTAACGGACAATGTATTTATCTTATTTTCAAGTATATTATGTGTGTTTATTGTCGTTAGTGTCACAGACTAACGGGGAGGTTACGGTTCGGACTTTTTACTTCCGAAGCCTGACGAAGCTCAACAAGCCTCATAGCTTAACAGTAGCGCAGCTCTGGTGTCAGAGATCTGGTTCAGCTGTTCAGGTTCAAAGTTGCTGCTTTTAGAAAAATATGACCGTGTTGCTTCATGTCTCCGTGTTATTTCGTTTTATTACCTTTGCATGTTTCTTGTTCAGAGCTCAGATAGGACGGTGTTTACAGCAGGATGTACAGGCGGATCAGTCGCTCGGCTGTCTGGCTCTGGTCTGCTCTCTCGTTCCCATAAACTCTTTCAGGCTGAATACAGAAGTGATTCCATGGAAATAACTCAGGGAGGCTCCTTTATTTACCATCCGTGTCCCCGGTAGTTTTAGGCTGATCCGGAGTGAAGTGAAGGCTGCAAACTTTGCTGTGCGGCGTTAGCTGGTAGCGACAGATATTTACAAGCCATCTTCTTAATTCAGGATCGCTTGGAAATTAACGAAAACTTAAAAGCCCATTATATTAGGAAGACAACAATGTTCATAGCATTGCTTTATCTGCGTCTGAAATACGACTTTGTCTTTTCTACCAGTCATGGTAACTCAAAGCGGAAAAAAGTGAGCCGCATTAGCTCCTGGAGATGTGACGTCAACGCGTGCAAAGAGCCCGTTGATCTGAATGTTGTTGCCATAGTGATGACGGTAAGGACATTAGAGACCCGACAGAACCAAACAGAACTCCTAACAGAACCTGAACAGAACCCCGAACAGAACCTGAACAGAACCGAACAGAACCCTGAGGAACGCCGAGGTCTGAAGAGAATCCGACACCGGACCGACTTCCTGAAACCGAACGGTTCTGCACAAGGTTTTAATATCCGGGTGAAATCTGCGTCAGGGCAGAAATCTTAGCAGCCATTTTTTTATTCGGTTGTTTTGGCACAAAGTGATCCCTGCTCCCCTCTTTTCTTTGGTACTTCACCTGCCCTGCCTGCTGGTGGCGCTCTGGAGGTCAGAGGTCTCCTGATGATGGAGTCTGCAGGGATACGAGGGAAGAGCCAGAAGGTGAAGCTCTCCTTTGACCTCTGACCTTCGTTCCTACCCTCCTCCACTCAGCGTCTGGACTCGGTCAGCAGAGCCTCTGCTTCTCCACACTGAGAGGAGCCAGTAGAGGCAGACCGGTTCTGTTACCCCGTTACTGCAGCCTGCACCACTCATGTAACGGTGCTGCAGTCATTCTGACCTCCTGTCACAATGGAGCCACATTCACTCTGATGCCTCGGCCAGAGACACACGGACCTGTGGAGGGAGGAATGTCTGGGTGATCGATCAGCTGAACAGAACACTGATCACTAATCAATAATCTATAAAACTGTTTGAATGATTTTTGGTCTGAGCTGCAGGTTGTTGGAAACCAAGGAGACGAAACCTGACACATCCAAACATCTGCATCCCAACCAGGAACCAGAACCAGAAGACCTGAGAGGTCTGGATGGTTGCTATGGCAACAGCAGCAGATCTTTAATCCTGGAAATGTTCTTCAGGTGATAGAAGGCTGATTTTGGAACCGTCTTTATGTCGCTCTGAAGGGTCAGAGGTCAGCCTGACCTCTGGTTTCCAGGTGGATGAACTAAAGCTGACTCTAGATCTAGATCTATAACTCTAGATCTATAACTCTAGATCTATAACTCTAGATCGTTCCTCCTTAACTTCAGTTTCTGTTCAGAAAGTTTTTCTCATGTACACTCTGACCTGTTCTGCGTCACCTGGTGACATCACAATATGGAGCTGTGCATCATCTGCGTAGTCATGGTAACTAATCTAACCTGAGCAGGTGGGAGCAGGCAGACATCAGCAGGAGGGTCCTGGGATTGAGCCTCGAGGTTCTCCGTAGATTCAGCTGCTTTCAGACGTTCCCTGTGAAGCTTGAAGGAAGTTCAGGGTCCCAGTGTGTGTGTGTGTGTGTGTGTGTGTGTGTGTGTGTGTGTGTGTGTGTGTGTGTGTGTGCATTCCAGAGAAAGAAGACAAAAAGAGAGAGAGGATTGATACACATCATTATAATGGCTGCATGCAACCCGATCCTCTGCATACTGAATTTTCCCCCAGAGGGTTTTTTCCATTATCCTGAACGGGGGAGTCGTTTAGCTGATCCAGCCCAGCTTCGCCTTCCTTTATTCCCTCTTTTTTTCCACTCTCTCCCTCTTCTTTGCCGGTTTCTCTTTTTCCACTGACACATTGTGCAAATGTAACCTTTTGCGAGGCCCGCCCCCCCACCGCTCCCCATCCCCAGGAAGTTGGCTCGCCACTTTGCTGCCAAGAAATATGAAAAACTGGCAGGCTGCCCGTTTCATCTGCAAACACACGGCGGAAAAAAGGGAAGGGTGGATGGAAGCAGCGGGAGGCGGAGGGAGGGAGGAGGGAGTGGAGGTGACACAGAGGCGAAGGAAACGCTGCTGCTTCTGCTGCTGCTGCTGCTTCGCCACGAGGAAGAGAAAGACTCTGAAGCAGAGAGAAAGCAGGCAGCAGGGAGATAAGGAGGAATTTCACTTGCATGAAAAGAGGCCACATTACCGACTCCAGATAAATCTTCTGTGGACGTTTTCTGAGCCGCAGCCGGAGATGAGCTGGGTTTACACACACACACACACACACACACACACACACACACACACACACACACACACACACACACACACACACACATGCAAATCATCAGCGGCCGCCGTCCCTCAGCTGAGCTGCTTCCTGGACACAGGATTTATTTTTACTAACAGGAAGATGGAGCCTCAGCACTGGATCCAGTGTTCATGTAAACTGGATCCAGTGGAGATCCAGTACAATTCATGACTTCTGAAAACCTTGCAGTGTTGAACCAGTGAAGAAGAGTCTGTGGTCCAAACAAATCGCATTAAAATACTTTAATTATCTCAGGATGTAACTCAGATTATTCTGTTATAGATGGCAGGAAATGAGCTCCTGTAGCAGTCTGTGTTACAGTGAATCTGAAGAGCCTCTGAATGAAGACTGTCTCAGGAAGAGGATGGTCTGAGTTATCATGTCAAAACCAGAACCAGAACCAGCCTTCTTCATCAGGACTTTTCTTCAGGCTACCTGTTAGCAAAATGGCTGCTACAGAAAGTTTTCACAGGAAGCAGAGATCCCTCCATGTTGTTCTGAAGCAGCGGATCGGGTCGCTCTTTGCCAGCCTCATGGATCCTGTGATGCCGTTCCTGTCGCTCTGCTTTCTGTCTCTAATCTTGACCCTCCGCTGCTTCCGTACCGTCCGCAGTAACTCCAGCAGGGAACGGATGAGATGCTGGTTTGACCTTTAGGGTCATGAAATGTTTGGACCGATGCCGGAGGGCGGAGATCCCAGACAAGAATGAAGAGGAAACTCAAACTTCACGAACAGCTGATTGGATCAGCTCATTCCGTCTGATCCAATCAGCGCATCAAGTTCACTTTATTATTAAGATTTAAAACGTTTTCAGTCTGAGAAACACAACAGGTTGCATCAAGCCGTTGCTAATCCAGTTAGCCTAGTTAGCGCAAAATGGCCAAGTTTCTGACAAAACGAAGGAACCGGGAAACTAAACAGACCGACTAAACTCAGATGGTGACATTTACGGTAAACAAGAGTAATAATTACTGAATAAAGAAGTGAAACATTGTAAAAGTTGATGTTTGCATATTTTGTAGCGTCGTCTGTTTGGGGTTTTCTAGGATCCTCCTCACTGGATAAACCAACACATTCACTTCATGAGCTCAAACTGTCTCTACTTTTCTCTCTGTTGGACGTTTTATTTTAGGAAAAACTAGGAAACTTTTACATAATTCCAAATTTTGGAAAGAAAATGAATCCACAATCTGCAGACTGGATGTTCACTGGGGATGAAAAGCTGCAAATGTTCTGACACACATCCCTGAAATAAAGGAGGAATCTGAACTGATGCGGTGAAGCTCTGGGATGTCTGAGCCGCCAGAATAAACGCTCAGGTTGCTTCTGCAACAAGGCAACGTGGAAAACAGACGACCAGCTGAAGAGTCTGAGAGCCTCAGGAAACTGATCATTTACTGAATAATATCCAGTTCTTTAGTTCAGGAACTGTTCAGTTTGGACCCGTCTGTCTCTGCTGTAGGACAGGATCGTTTTCCTCCTCATCCTGTTTGGTGTTTTATTGTTTTTCAGCCATTAAAGCTCATAAAGCTCCTTCAGCGCGCACCGGGCCGACGTGTTGCTTTTCCAGGTCTGTTTGTCTGCAGCCTGAAGTGTCTTTCTGGGAGCTCTTCCTGTGGTTTGGACGTCTCCAAGTGATGCTCTTCCTGTCGGTTGCCTAGCAACAGAGGAGGGAAAAAATAGATGAGGTGATGAGTGAAGGTGATCCCGAGGGAGTTTGGAGGAGGAGCGGGGAAGAGATGTTTTCTTTTCAGAAAGCTTTTCGCAGATTGTTCCGTTTCTGTTTCTGTTCAGAAAAATAAAAATAACCTTCAGCTCCAACCGAGCAGGAAACCCAGAACCGATTCAGAACCGATTCAGCTGCAACGCTTCGTCATCTACCTGCTTCACAAACAACCTGGAGAGGAAAACAAAAATCAGAATCAGAAACATTGTTTTAGTCTTCATTCAGTCGGCCCTTAATGCTCCATAAAGACATTAAACTTATATTTAGTCATATTAGGTTCATAAGTATTCATACCCTCTGCTCTGAAACCAGAAGAAAAAAACACAAAATATCGTCATGGCAACATCCCCGACGGTTTGGATAATGTGCGTTTTAATGCTAATGTAATATTCAGCCAGCTGGACTCAGGTCAAAGGTCACAGGGTGATGGATGGACTCCTGACTGCAGGTTGAGAACAGTAGATTCTCTCCAGCTGCTTGATTTAAATTAAAAAGTTTTAACTTAATGAGAGCAGATTTATCCCGACTTAAATCTCCTTACAGGAAAATATCCAATATTAAACACCAGAACCAGTTTTCCATTAATTTATTAAACCTGGATAAATACAGAAAACTTTTCCAAAGAGAGACAGAAATATTGTTTTATTGAAAATGTTTTTTTCAATCGAGATCCAAAATATTCAAAGCCTGGTCGCCTTTCATGTAATGAAGGAAACCTGCAAAAATATTTTCAAAGTTTTGGGTCTAAAGTAATTTACACATTTCCTTTACAATAAACAAACTATTTATTTAATTACAGTTCTGCAGCTTAGTTTATTGATAAGAAGGAAAACTACTATTTTTTAACATAATCCTCTTGATGTTTTTGCCACATTTAACAAAGACTGAACTCTCCTGCTGTAGATGTTAGCTTCTGTAGCGTTAGCATTGATAATTAAAGTATATTTAGAAAAAATAAAAGATGATTTCTATATTGTCATCCTTCCTCGGCAGATCTCCCGTACTGCTCGTCTCACCTCTGGGACTTTAATTTTAACTTTAGCAAACTGCTAAATGTTTTACATTTGTGATGGTAGGACAGTTTCATTCAGGGAAGTAGCCATGTTGTTGAGGCCATCTGTTTAATGTCTTTCCCATTTTGAAGAGTGTCTGTCTTCTCATCTTTTCCCTTAAAGTATGTCAGTTTTATAAAACATATATTTTTCATATATTTGTTAAAACTGTCACCATGTTGTGACAGTTTGTTTTGAGACAGATAATCTGTGAACAGATGGATCTACTCTGTTTTTTTCTCAGTGCTAAATAAAAACAACCAATCAGAGCCAGGAGGCGGGTCTTAGCGCTGTCAATCAGCTCTGCCATGTCATGAATGCTAAGGCTAATGCTAAGCATAGCTACTGATGACAGTAGATAAATGGTTTTCCTGTAACGGTCAGTTGTTTCTCCACCATTAGCACATTTAAGACCCGCCTCCTGGTTCTGATTGGTTGTTTCTATTTAGCCCTGAGAAAAAAAAACAGAGTAGATCCATCTGTTCACAGATTATCTATCTCATAATAAACTGTCACAACGGAGACAGTCACTTTAAATAGATGTATTTAAGTGACGCTGCAGCTTTGCCTGCAGATAGAGGAACCATTTGGATCAGGATCTGATCGGTTCTTCATGTTTTATCTGTTATATTAGTTATTAATAGGTGAGTATGTTGTTAAATCTCCAGGAATGTGATAACTTGAGGATTATCATCTGGGTGTATCGGTGTGTTTGGGCTGCAGAGCGAGCAGCGGTAGGCATAAAGTCAGAGATCAGATCAATAAGTGCATCACATAAAGTGTCAGATCATCTCTGCTTTGTGAAGCATCAGCAGCGGCTGAACGCTGAACTCAGCAGGAATATTTCTGGCTTCATGGCCAAATATGCCATAACAAGCATAGCGTTACTGTAGCTTCAGAGAGGAAAGCGGCGTTCCTCCTCCAGGAGCGGACTAGGATCCAGGAGATCCAGGAGATCCAGGACAGGAGGTCAGAGGTCAGGGATTCCCCAAAGAGGTCATAATGATGTTCAGAGGTGGACACACGTCCGCTAACATGCTAAAACCAGAGCTAATGTTTCAGTTAGCGCATTAGCATTTTCGGCGTTGACGTCACATCTCCAGGAGCCGATGCGGCTCACTTGTTTCCGCTTTGAGTTACCATGACAACTAGAAAAGACAAAGTCGTATTTCAGACGCAGATAAAGCAATGCTATGAACATTGTTGTCTTCCTAATATAATGGGCTTTTAAGTTTTCCTTAATTTCCAAGCGATCCTGAATTAAGAAGTTGGCTTGTAAATATCTGTCGCTACCAGCTAACGCCGCACAGCAAAGTTTGCAGCCTTCACTTCACTCCAGATCAGCTTCTTCTTAAAACTACCGGAGGATACGGATGGTAAATAAAGGAGCCTCCTGAGTTATTTCCATGGAGTCACTTCTGTATTCAGCCTGAAAGAGTTTATGGGAAGGAGAGAGCAGACCAGAGCCAGACAGCCGAGCAACTGATCCGCCTGTACATCCTGCTGTAAACACCGTCCTACCTGAGCTCTGAACAAGAAACATGCAAAGGTACAGAGAATATACTAGCATAAGCTAAAGTTAATGTTAGCCACAAAGGTTAAGAAAGTAAAAGTGACCTTCGTGTCAGTGAACGTATAACGAGGCGAACATCTTAAAACATTTCTCCAGCTTGTTGGGCTTCAGATCGATGTTCATCATCAGCCCTGCAGCTCCTGGTGGAAAAGGCCATTTTCTACAGATCAGAAACAACCGAACCAGAAGCTGACGTGCAAAGAGCCCATTAAACAGTCTTCACTCACTTCAAAATAAAAGCATGAAACTACTTATAGAATTAACAAAACTTCAACACAGTTAAATTTAATTTAATTGAAGGTTTACTAAATACTAAATTGGCGCTTTAGGATTTATCTCAAAATTTGATTTCAGGAAAGCTAAGGGCGCTAAATGTTTTCAAATTAGCAAAAACGCTAAAGCGCTAACTGAAAAATTAGCTTTGCTATTTGCATATTAGCAGAATGTGCTAATATGCCACCTCTGAACATCAGCATGAGCTCCTCATCTCTGATAGGCTGGAGTAAAAACTTGGAATAAAACCTGGAGTGTTGAAGTTTTGGATCTCGGCCGTTAAGAATCCTTCAAGTAGTTTGATATTTATATTCATGCTCTTATTTTGAAGTGGAATAAGACTGTTTCATTTCTTTTCTTTTAGCCCTTTTGGGATAAATTATTCACAAAAATTACACAACATGTCAGTAATATGAACAGTATTTATCAGTGTACTCAGACTAAACACATAAAATGCCTCCTGTGGTCCTAAAAATACTCATTGTCAGTAAATATGAAGCTGCTGGTGCAGCTCCAGTTCTCCCAGTCTCACGCCTCTCCTCCTGTTGGTGTGGGAGGAACCAGTGATGGAAGCCAGGACGCATAAATGAGAAGAATCCCAATTAAATGGATCCCAGGAGTGACAGAGAGAAGGAGAGCAGGTCTAAATGAAAGAGAAGGGATCATCGGCGTGGAGCGCCAGCGCCGGGTGGGGGGAGGATCAATATCTAATTTCAGTGCTGAGCTCACGCTGGACGCTTTTCCAATAAGGCTGGGATAAAAACACCCAAGCCTGAATAGGTGTGTGTCTGTGCTGTCTGCAGACCACACATCCATCTGCTGCCGCTGCCGGAGAAACCGTCAGCTTCTGCAACAACCGGTGGAGCCAGAAACGGAGCTGGAGCCGATTTAGAGTTTCACAGTTTGGAGTTTTAATCCCAAAACGATCCAGAAATTAAAAAGATTTAAACCTGAGCATCACCAAACGCATGCAGCAGCTCCACTTCCTGGAGACGCAGTTAGGAAGTAGCTAACAGCAGATCAGCACGTCTCATGCTAAAGACCACTTAGCATGATGTTAGCATGAGAAGGCTGAAGGGCCGGGGAATCTTGAGTGGAACAAGAGATCATCTGTAGACCAAAGTACTCTAGAGCTCATCAATGATAACCAGTAGTAACCAGTAATAACCAGTATAATTGTTAACAACCTGTAAACAGAAAACAGAAATATTATGTTCTGCTAGTTGTTAGAATAGCGTGTTAGCTTTAGCCTCAGCTAATTATGTTGGTATAATGTTTGTCATGAGCTTCAACATGAGCAGAATTAGTTTCTGCTCTTTGCTGTGTTGGTAAGCAGCGCTTTAGCACTCGCTTCAAATAATCACGCTATAGTGCTTTAGCATTATCTTCTGCTAATTACCCTCTAGCATTAGCTTACACTAATTACTATGTTAGTGTAACGCTTTAGCATGAACAGAACTGATATTCATGATTAGTGCTTTAGCTCGTCTTTTAGCTAGCGGTGCCCACCATTAGTTTTAATTTGTATGTTTTTTGTTTTTAAACTGTTTTAATTACTTTTTTATTATGTTGTGTTTTTCAATTGTACAGCACTTTGTATCAACTGTGGTTGTTTTAAAGTGCTTTATAAATAAAGTTGGTATTGGTATTGGTATTGGTATTGGACACAGCCAAAGACGGCTAAAGCTAACCGATCTGCGCTGACCAGGAAGTTGATGAACTTCACTGTAAGAAAAACAAACAGAAAATCTCCAGTCAGTAATGATGAGCAGGTAGAGCAGCAGCAGAGGCTCTGCAGGTGGACATGTTTTCCTTCATGAGTGGAGCTGTGTGCTGACCATCAGAGATCTCAACCCTACCAAACAGTCATGCAGGAAACGATGAGCAGATCCATCCGATCACTGAAGCTGGAATCTTGTTTATATCTGAGAAATCAGAGCAGAAAGTGGATCAGTGACCAAAGTTTCTCCAGTTTTTCAGCCTTTGTGGAAGGAAAAATCTAAGGTTCGTAAATTGTGAAGCTGTTTTCCTACAAAATAAAAGCCCTGAATGGCCCTCAGAGCAGCTGTACTGATAGGAACAGTCCAATCACAGAGCTCTGTATGTGGACTTTATCCCGTAGGAACACAGCAGATTATTTTCATCTCCATTAAGACAATAAATCTTTGACTCCAACATCTTCAGTCTGACTGAGAATCCCAGTTTTTCTGTTTGTCAGGATTTTCTCTCCTCTAAGTTGAACGTTGGAATGAAAACTGAAGCTTCTCTCTGAAGCTTTATTTATTATTTTAGCAGGTTCTATTTCTGCGCTGGAGCTCCCCTCAGTGGACGCTAACAGGAATGACACTCAGACAGAAGGTCTTCTCCATCCGTCCGGAGGTTCAGAGGTGATACACCTGGCAGGAAGTTCTGAGAGCTGAAACAGGAAGCAGCGGGCTGCTAGCTGCTGCTAGCTCAGGTTTCCGAGTCTGGACTCAGCAGCTAACTGTTTCACTGAGAACAAACTCAAACCCTGACAGGAAATCTCCCCAAACCCGCCCGCAGATCGCTTCAGCTCGGAGCTACACTGCCATCATGTGGCCGGGTTACAGAACTGCAGCTGCTGACTGAACAGGCAGAACCAGAACCTTTAGCTTCAGTTTTCTCCGAACCTCCACTGATGGAGGTCCAGACGTTCTGGGAAGAAACAGGAAAATGACTCGGGATTGTAGCTCATAGCGGCAAGTAAAATTCATATTATTTACTTTATTTTTTTATTTTGCCTGATTTTGTTATTGTAATTTATGTATGAATTATTAACATTTTAATTCTTAAAATACCAAAATTTACACTTAACTTTATATTTTAGTCCATCTGATGATGATAATTTGATCAGTTACTCAGTACTTTGGTTGACTTTTTATTAAATACTTTTTTACTTTTACTTGAATAATTTCTTGGATGGATATTTTTTACTTTTCAGCAAATAATTTCAACATTTCAAAATGGTGACAGACAGTTTTTATAAGTATAGGCCGATCTCAGTGCTGCCCCAAACAAAAATGGTTTGTTCAAAAATGTCCAACTTTAAACCGATTAAAAATACTTTATAAGAAACAAATATTAAGTCTTATACACTTTTGAGTTAACAATGAGGAGAATGAAATATTAAGAATATATCAGAAACCAAACCTGAGTGAAGTTACTTCCACCTTCTTCAAATCAGACAAAAATGGTGTCAAACCTTTGTGCTTCATTTGTGCTGCCTTGGCTTTAAAGATATTAATGAAAGGTTAAAGGTCATTTTGATTTTGTAAAAGTGGGGGGGGGCTGACCTTTTGACCTTTAAACTTTCACTAATATCTTCAAAGCCAAAGCAGCACAAACGTTTGGCACCATTTATGGGTGATTTTCACTCAGGCAGAAAACCTGAAACACAAAGAATGAAATTAAAAAACAGATGAAAACTGAAACTCAAGAGTCCAGACCTGCTGGATTACTGACTGATTTATTAATAAACCCCAGATGTTACAGCTGTGGTTTGTCTTTTAGAGTTTATCTGTTACTCAGGAACATTTAGAATATAGAATTAGATCATAAATGCTTTTTAAAAGGAAAAACCGGAGAACCCGGTGAAAACCTAAAACCCAGATATAAAAGAACTGATGACCTAAAAATGATAATAATTTAATAATTATATTAATAATTATAATAAGTTAATAATAGATGTATTCCTGAATTTTTTCTGGTCTGTTATCAAATACAAAATGATTTCTCCTGTTATCAGTTTACCATGTCAGATCCTGTGTGTGTGTGTGTGTGTGTGTGTGTGTGTGTGTGTGTGTGTGTGTGTGTGTGTGTGTGTGTGTGTGTGTGTGTGTGTGTGTGTGTGTGAGGTCTACTGGTAGGTGATTTGACTCTGATTTCCGATCAGGATCCTCACGGTCTTCCTGACTTTTGAAATCGTTTTCTGAGATGCACTTTTCTTGCGTCTCTTGGGGATGTAACTCTTTAAATGCGTCTCTAAGGCTTTCTGAAAAGCTTTGCCGTTCGGTGACATCGCCACCCTCTGCAGCTCTTCTGCAGAGCCAAACTGCTCCTTCAGATCTTCATAGAGGTTTCTAGCAAAGTGTGTGTTGTTGTCATTGTCCATGCTGACAGAGAAGTCTGTGATTCGACGTATTCTCTCCCCTGACAGGTAACGTAAGATTCTCCTCATCTCTTTACGGCTGAAGGATCCTCCATTTTCCTGTGAGCAGTTTAAAACCGCCCTAAACACAAAGCATGCCGTACCTATCTCTAGGTTTCTCATCTGTTCTTCTGGGGTTTCAGGTGGCTCCTCAATTTGAATCACATTGATTTCTTGAACAAATGTGACAAATTTATTATCTGGGTCCATAAACCCTATCTGAAGGTTGGAATTGGTGCCAGATTTACGGCCGACGGTTGAGATGGAGTGCCTGGGGATTTTAGTCTCATATGTTTGTCCAACGAGATCACAGATCTCCGAGAGCACATTGGACAACCTGTCGCTGTCACTTATGCGATTTATTTGCTCGTCTCTGATCCAAAGGAAGATGTTTTGGAGAAATCTCCTCACCTCGTCTTCTGTTCTGGCGTAGAAGATTTCTGGGCAAATTTCCCTCTGGCCAGAAAGGTCACTTATTTTCTCGCTGGAGAGGACGGACTCTGAAAGGTTTTCAGGGGGAACAGGAAGTTTGTAATGATGGCTACTGGTGATGTCAGTATATAATTTATCAGTCAGTTCCTTGGAAAACTGCTTGACCCTGTCATTCAGCTGTGGGTTCTCCATGAATTCTGCACACAGTCTGTCAAACAGAGGTTTGATGGACTGAAAGTCCAGTTTAGGGATTTGGTCTGTTTGGGTTTTGTCAGGCAGTTTTGACCTGGCCTGATCCGCTGAATCCTCGGGGACACGTCCAGGAAACATGAGGCGAGCCAATCTGTTTGACAAAGATCTGCCTCGTTTCAGTTTCACCACATTTGTGTCACTTGAATCCTGAACTGAGCTCTCCAAAGAAGACGTCATGGTGGTGAACTGGTGCTTGGCAAACCTGGAAAATTGTGGTTTTTTGATAATTTCTTCTTTTGCAGGAGGAGCAGTTTTGCTCTTTGACCGGAAAAGGTTTCTGATATCACCAAGAATCTTTTTCAGGTTAAAATGAGGGGCGTGTGAACAACTTGGGTCTTTCTGTCCAGTTGGACCTTCAGCCTTACAGTAATGAAGGTCGTCAATAATCGTTTTGCTTATTCCGTCTGCAACCTCGTTTACTTCGACATGATCTAGGCCAGATTCTGCATCTTCTGCACCTTTGGCATCATCAGAATATTTCTCTATGATTTCAGTAATGCTCTCGCTAACTGAGGCCACAGAGTAGAGAGATTTCACAACAGGAGAAACGCTTCTCTCTGTAAGGTCGAAGGCAGGCGTGTCTGCTGCTGGAGACACGCCTGACGTTCTCTTTTTAGTGAACGCACTCCAGTATCTTTCGATGCATCTTGATCTGGGTCTGTTTATGTGTTTTCGGAAACACTGAACTGCGTTGGAAACCATATTATTGAAATTTCTCAGGTTAGAAATGCAGCCACTTGCAAACACTGCTGGTGATGAAGGGAAACTGGAGGTTCTCTTGATGCCATTTGCAATGGATGTGACTTTTTCAGAGACCTCCTGTTCCATCAGAGAGTTCAACTCCATGCTGCTCTCACAGACTTCTGGCTGTGGCACCTCGAGGACGGCAGCCATTTCTGTTGAAATCATGTTGGTCAAATGCACACTGATGTTTTCATCTGGTATTTTAGTCTTCGTGCACTTCACCATGTTTTCTTCCAATATTGGCACAAGGACGGTCAGTGAATTTTCCACACATTGTTGAAAAATGTTGGTAAGTATGTCAGCCATGACGCCTGTTATATGTGAATCCCTCAGGCCCTGTGAAAGCAAGGTCCACTGCGCTGGTGTTAAAGTGTTCAGACGGGGCAATATGATGTCCTCCAGGTTGTCAATGGAGATGTGGATTCTTCTGTTTATTGGCTCGTTTGACTCTTCCATTTTTCAAAGTTTTTATCTTTTTTCTCAAAGTTTTCCTTAAAGAAACGACGTTCTGCTCACTACAGCTTCTCTTCTTGGAATTAGTTTTACCTGAAATTAAACTAAACCGTAGCAGTAAGCTGCCTTTGATGCTGGTTCACGTCATAAGCCATTATGACGCAGCCATGCCCGGCGCGAACCCAGAGACACGCCTACGCATATGCGCATGCGTATAGACATGACTGTAAGCTAGCTACCAACAGCCGATGGAAGAGCAAGGCCTCGACTGTCACGTGGTCTACAGAGCTCTGTAACCATGGAAACCTAGACTGATCCTAAAGAAAAGCTGTAATTTAAGGTTCTTTTCGATCATTTAATGCGTTAGTCTACATTATTTATGTAGACTAACAGTAGAATTAAACTGACAGGCTAAAGTTAGCATAGAGCGCCAGCTGTCGCATGACTCCCTACGGAAGCTCATGAGGGCTTTGTGGGAGATGGATCCCGAGTTTTGGTCGTTTTGTCGGGCATGCAGTGTTTTAAAGCCGCAGATATAATAACTGCATGTTTGATTAAAGTACACCTGCTGGTAAAGTATTCATATTAAAGTCTAAAATTATTACAAACATGTTTTTATGTCTTATTTGTAAAAAAGTTACATCAACATCTACTGAATTTAGAGAAAACTGAAGAATTATGAGTTTGAATCCAACATTTCTTTGTTAAATATGAAATAGTTGTTTCATCTCTTTTTAAAGGAACATTTTGAATGAAAAGTAAGTTTCTCTGAGGAACAACAAGATCAGGCCGGGGATCTTCCTGCTGCAGAGCAAAAGGCTTTTATTTCCCAAAGTTATTATTTCACCGAGTTTGTTTCAAGGCCAATGGGCTCTTTGCACCTCAGCTTCCGCGTTCGGGGTAAAGCGGCTCGATTGTTTCCAATACAAATATCATTTACATTAGGTGCTGCAGGGCTTGGCCAAGGTTTGTACATCGATCCGAAGCCCCAACAAGTCAGCTGGAGAAAGGTTTTAAGATGTTCGCCTCGTTATACATTCACTGACACGAAGGTGAGTTTTACTTAAACTTTGTGGCTAACATTAACGTTAGCTTATGCTAGTAGGCAATATTCTCGGACATTGTTCTTGTAAAATGTGCTATTTAAGTATCTAAACATTCTAAAGGACAATGTATTTATCTAATTTTCAAGTATATTATGTGTGTTTATTGTCGTTAGTGTCACAGACTAACGGGGAGGTTCCGGTTCGGACTTTTAGCTTCTGAAGCCTGATAAAGCTCAACAAGCCTCGTAGCTTGACAGTAGCGCAGCTCTGGTGTCAGAGATCTGGTTCAGCTGTTCAGGTTCAAAGTTGCTGCTTTTAGAAAAATATGACCGTGTTGCTTCATGTCTCCGTGTTATTTCGTTTTATTACCTTTGCATGTTTCTTGTTCAGAGCTCAGATAGGACGGTGTTTACAGCAGGATGTACAGGCGGATCAGTTGCTCGGCTGTCTGGCTCTGGTCTGCTCTCTCGTTCCCATAAACTCTTTCAGGCTGAATACAGAAGTGATTCCATGGAAATAACTCAGGGAGGCTCCTTTATTTATCATCCGCATCCCCGGTAGTTTTAGGCTGATCCGGAGTGAAGTGAAGGCTGCAAACTTTGCTGTGCGGCGTTAGCTGGTAGCGACAGATATTTACAAGCCATCTTCTTAATTCAGGATCGCTTGGAAATTAACGAAAACTTAAAAGCCCATTATATTAGGAAGACAACAATGTTAATAGTATTGGTTTTTTTGCATCTGAAATACGACTTAGTCTTTTCTACCAGTCATGGTAACTCAAAGCGGAAAAAAGTGAGCCGCATTAGCTCCTGGAGATGTGACGTCAACGCCTTAGGTGCAAAGAGCCCATAAACCTGGATGCTGCTGATCCTGTACTTCTTCAAATCTACCAGCAGGGGGAGCTACTTGCTGGCCATTTCCCAGGAAGACCAAATAAGGAAATGACGTGCTGTCTGTGTGGCGATGTCCTCAAATAGAAAGTGAGTGAAACACGCTGAGGAGGACTGCCAGAGCTCCAGCGGACACTAAACCAGGTCAGTCCTCGAGTTTAAGCCGGGCTAAAGCCGTCCGGAGCCGGCCAGAGCTGCTGCTTCTCACCGCGGGGAGGGAAGCTAACGGCGGCTAACGGCTAACCGGTATTTTGCTGTTAAATCAGCAGGAAGTAGAAAGGTTTGGGTCTTTAAGGTGACTTTTTAAAGCAGGTGTTCTGCTGTAAGGTTTTAGATCTGTCAGTAGTCAGAATTATGTCTGATATTTATGTTGAGTTTCCGTGTTTCTAACCGTTCAGACATTTTACTAAAGCGACCAAAGCTCAGGTCAGAAATATAGGCTTTAAGTCACTGAAGCTCAGGATGACCGATGGTCACGTAACGGCTGAGCTGCTGCCAAATATGGTCAGTGTTACTGCCCCCACTTCCTGGAACTGACAGGTTCTGACCCACCTGTTAGAGAGCGGAACAGGAAGTGGACCTGAACCGGGTCAGAACATTGACACAGCTGGATGCAGTCAGTCATTTTCTATTCAACCATCCGTCCGTCCATCCATGCATCCATCCGTCTGTTCATCCATCCATCCATCCGTCCATCTAGATCTAAAAAGATGGATGACTTTGGTAACGTTGTGTTGTAATGATTTCTGTCTGTTGGATGTTTCCTGTATTATTGATTATTGGCTCCAATCAGCTGATCAGTAATCCATCCCTCCCTGGCGTTCCTGGTTGTCTACTTCTCTCCTCGTCTCTGTGGACAGGATGGGGGACGTGGCGGAGGACAAGTCCAGCTTCTACTCCAATGCAGAGGACTACTGGAGGGAAGTCCCGCCCACCGTTGACGGGATGCTCGGCGGCTACGGCAGCATCTCCAGCATCGACATCAGCGGCTCCAAGGCCTTCCTCAGGAAGTTTCTCGGGGTAAGAGTCGTTAGCATTAGCTCAGTCTGGAGCACCGTGGCCACTTCCTGTCCAACGTGTAACGCCCCCCGCAGGACGGCGAAGGGAAGACGGGAAAGGGCCACGCCCTGGACTGTGGCGCGGGGATCGGCCGCATCAGCAAGCGCCTGCTGCTGCCGCTGTTCCGGACCGTGGACCTGGTGGACGTGACCCAGGAGTTCCTGGACAAGGCCCGGACGTTCCTGGGTGACGACGCCAAGCGGGTCGGGAACTACTACTGCTGCGGCCTGCAGGAGTTCGTCCCAGAACCGGACCGCTACGACGTCATCTGGATCCAGTGGGTCATCGGTGAGTCAGGGCCGATCCAGCAGAGACGTGTCCATGATATCCAAAATATCCAAACCAAGGATATTGTGGCCACTACCAAAAACAAAAATCTGACTTTTTTCTCATAATTTTGACTTTACGCAGTCGTAATAAGTAATTCAAAGGAATTATTACTGATGTATTCACAGCGCCTAAACTTTTCCACATTTTGTCATTTTTCTACAACGGAGCATTAGAGCCGGACTTGAGGCTTTTTTTTTTTCAATAGTTTTTTTAAATGATTTGAAATTTTTTGACTGTTTTTGTATCATTACAAGTTTAATTTTTTTTTTTCTCAATTTTCGAATTACAACTTTTCTTCCTGAAATATAATTTTATTCTGGTGTAAAAACACGAGAACAAAAACACATTTTGGTCCAGAAATCTGAGCTTAATGAACATTTGCTACCTGCTGATTTATTTTGTAAAATACTTTAAATCTGACAGACGAGCCTCATCAGAACCAGAACTTTAGATATGTGACCCACATCGTTGTAGAACCTCAGACTGAAACGTTCTCCTCCTCTTCCTTCTTTGGTTTCTCTGGGATTTATTTTAAGTTTAGCGGAGAACATAAATGTCTGCCACACTTTTCAGATTTTTCATCCCTCCTTTCTGTTTGCCTGGTTCTGGGGTATGAAAACTTTTGGTTTTTCTGCAGGTCACCTGACCGACGACCACCTGGTGGCGTTCCTGCGGCGCTGCCAGAAAGCCCTTCGTCCCGCCGGCCTCATCGTCATCAAAGACAACGTGTCGTACGAAGGCGTCGTCCCCGACGACGTGGACAGCAGCGTGTGCCGGGACCTGGACATCGTGCGGCGCCTGGTGGGCCGGGCCGGCCTGCGGGTCGTCCACGAGGAGCAGCAGCTCAACTTCCCCAAGGAGATCTACCAGGTGCACACGCTGGCCCTCAGGTAGGGGGCAGAGCCTGTCGCCATGGCAACGCCCTCACCTGGACAGTTTTTAACTCCCCTTTTCAGCCCTGATATGAACTTTACTGCCTCTCCGGCTGACAGAACAGTTCTGGTTCTGTCACTGAAACATGAAGGTAGATACGAGACAAACAGATTTATTGATGCTCAAACTGGAACCACAGGCTCAGAACCAGGGTCCGGGTCAGAACCAGGGTCCGGGTCAGAACCAGGGTCCGGGTCAGAACCAGGGTCCGGGTCAGGACCAGGTCTCGCTCTGCAGGCGGCCCGTCTTCTCCATGGCGACCAGCATCTGCTCCGCCTCCTGGGCGGACACGCCCCCTTCCTGCTGGAAGGCGAACTGCAGCGCGTCGCGCACGGCGGCCGGCATCTGCTTGGCGTTCCTGAACAGAACCAGAAACCGGGTCAGGAACGTTTGAACCAACGGGTCAAAATAAAAACAGCAAAAACACAAAGTTCTGTTTCTGGTCTCTTCATCTGTAGAAAATTAGAGCAGAACAGCAGGGAGGGGTCCGGAGGTTCTGGTTCTGGACTGACCCGGCGATGTAGAAGCAGCCATGTTTGTTGCTCATCAGGTCCCACAGCAGCGCTGCCTTCTCCCTCACACGGTGCTGAACGTACACCTTCTCCTCCTGAACACACACACACACACACACACACACAGCTGACGACTCCACCTCACCGGGTCAGAACCGTAGCCGGTCAGGTCGGGTTCTGACCTGATCCCTGGAGAAGGCGGTGAAGAGCTGCAGCTTCCCGGCCGCCGTCATGGCCGCCCACTCAGAACGGAAGTAGAAGTCCTTGGCCTCCGAACGACAGCCGAAGAACAGAACGTTGGCTGGAGGGAGGAGAGGGGAGCAGGATGACGAGCCGATCCGGAGCGGCCGATCCGGAGCAGGATGACGAGCCGATCCGGAGCGGCCGATCCGGAGCAGGATGACGAGCCGATCCGGAGCGGCCGATCCGGAGCAGGATGACGAGCCGATCCGGAGCAGGATGACGAGCCGATCCGGACCAGGATGACGAGCCGATCCGGAGCCACAACTCACCTGCTTTTCCTTCAGAGAGCCTCTCCTGCAGCGCCGCCCTGAAGGGAGCCACTCCGGTTCCAGGTCCTACCAGAACCACGGGCGTGTCCTGGTCCGGAGGGAACCGCAGGCCGCCCCGCTTCACCCACAGCGGAACCAGAACCTCGCCTACAGGAACAGGAAGTACCAGGTCTCACTCTATCATGATCCAGAAACTCAACAACTAGAAGCTGAAATCAGGTTTTTATACGAAAGAAAAACTGAAGTCCATCCACATTTCTTCCTTCCACACAACTTTCTTTTCTATAAAGAATCTCATTTCTAAAATATTCTGCAATTTTTTTTGATCTACAATTAAAATTTCTGCTGACTTTATTTAACTTTAACAATAAAATAAAAATTTAATGGAAAAGAAATAAAAATTAAACATTTACTTCATTTAAAAATAAAAATTGGTTTTAGCTCGTCTGCATTTAATAAGAAAAGGATATTAAAATTAAAACATTTTAAAAAGTGGATGGAACATGAGGACCATAATGAAAAATATTTAAAAATTTATAAAATTACTTGAATAAAGTCAAAAGAATAAAATTATAATAAAGTTGAAATGTTTTTATTCTGTAATTTTTTTTTCTCTGGTTAAAAATCGTTTTAAGGAATAAAAATTATTTTCTTGCTCAGATTTATGGTGAATTATTCAGATGGGTTGAACAGAACCACGTCTGGGTCCGACCAGCCCGACCCTGTTCTGAAGAGGGGAAGCTCCTGCTGTTACCACGGCAACCACACAGCCTGATGAATTTACCGTAAATCCTGTAGAAGCTGCACATCTAGAAAGTAACTATCACTGGATCTGGGTCCAGATGAGACCTGCTGTGGTTCTGGTTCTGACTGCGCTGAACTGGACATAAACAGCTACCAGAACCGACCTCGTTCCGGGTCCAGAGAGGCCAGCCAGTTGGAGCAGAGCCCGGTTCTGGGTCGGTGCAGCTTGGTTCTGTAGCGGACCACGGCCAGCAGAACCTGCAGCCGGCCGGGCAGAACCTGCAGGGAGACGGACCGGGTCAGAGGTCACGCTGCGGCCCGGCGGCGGCCCACGGCGGTGGGCGGTACCTTCAGGGACGAGGCGATGGAGAAGGAGCGCGGCTGGATCTCTGGGATCAGGTCCAGCAGCCGGTCCGGTTCCAGTTCTGCTGTGGTGAGAGGAAAGTCTGCCAGAACCTGGAACCACAACCAGAACCGGGTCACCGCGGGGAGCCCGGTTCGTCACGTCAGACGGCGGGCATGACCTCTGACCTCCAGCGCGGTGCGGCGCGGCCGGTCGCAGTACGCCTGCAGCTGGTCCCGACCCGCCGGCGAGCAGAACTCCAGCAGCTTGTCCCGCTCCAGGTCAGAGGTCGCCACGGCGGCCAGCAGCTCGAAGAAGGAGCGGCGAGGAACGGCCGCCACGTCCAGGTACCGCTCCACCAGGTGGCGCACCGAGCAGGGCCGAGGCAGCCGGGCCGGAACTGGGTCAGAACCACACACATCAGCACCAGAACCAGCTGGAGCGGATCCACCCGGAGCGGATCCACCCGGGGCGGATCCACCCGGGGCGGATCCACCCGGGGCGGATCTACCTGGAGCGGATCCACCCGGGGCGGATCTACCTGGAGCGGATCCACCCGGAGCGGATCTACCTGGAGCGGATCCACCTGGAGCGGATCTACCTGGAGCGGATCCACCTGGAGCGGATCCACCCGGAGCGGATCTACCTGGAGCGGATCCACCTGGAGCGGATCTACCTGGAGCGGATCCACCTGGAGCGGATCCACCTGGAGCGGATCTACCTGGAGCGGATCCACCTGGAGCGGATCCACCCGGAGCGGATCTACCTGGAGCGTCGCTGTTTGGCGTCAGCGTGAATCTGGACTCCGGGTCCAACCGGAGCAGCTGGCAGAACCGCTGGACGTCGTCCTCCGAGTTCTGGGGACGGATCAGAACCACGTCTCCGGCTGAAAACCTGAACAGAACCACAGAGTTTGGGTCAGAACCGGGAATCAGTTGTCCATCTGGGAACGTTACGGACTGGACCGGACCAGGACCAGAACCGGACCGGGACCAGAACCGGACCGGACCACCTACTGGATGTTGGATCCGCTGATGTCGAAGTCGAGCAGCCGGACGTCCTGGAAGTGGGTCGGGTCGGTGACCCGGCGGTTGGACAGCATCCGGGCCGGGAACAGACTGGACTCTGAGGGGACGGGCCGGTCTGGGTCGGTTCTGGTCTGCTCTGGGTCGGTTCCGATCCGCTCCGGGTTCTGGTCTGTCTTCTCATCCAGGAAGTGCAGTGTGTACGACGGCGGCAGTCTGCAGGACAAACAGCAGAACCTTCAAACCGGGCCTCAGAACCGGCTGCCGGGTCGGATCCGGTCGGGTCACTCACGGCTCGTCGTCCCTCAGCGGCTCCACCTCGGACAGAACCGGGTACAGAACCAGAACCTTCTCCCAGAACGACTGGAGCCACGGGTCGATCACGGCGTCCGGCCTGCAGCAGGAGCACAGTTAGACCCGGTCCGGTCCAGAGCCGGTCCGGTTCAGACGGCAGGACCATCTCACCCCAGGTCGTGCTGGTCGTCCGCCAGACCCACCGGAACCAACATGGCCGCCCCGAGCTGGACCAGACGCTTCTGGAGCTTCTTAGCCACAAAGTTAAACCTGCAGAAGAAGAAGAAGTTCTGAACGGGGACCTGGACGGGCTCTAAGTGGGTTCTGGTTCTGGACTAACTTTGGGTACGAAGAGTCTCCAAGTCCCAGAACCGCACAGTCCAGGCAGCTCAGCGACCCGGCCGGCAGAGACTTCCTGAACAAGAACCTCCAGAAATTCTGGGGAGAGACAGGAAAACAACCCGGGTCGGACCGGATCAGACGGGCCGGACCGGATCAGACGGGCCGGACCGGATCAGACGGGCCGGACCGATCCAGTACTCAGACTGAGCCCTGCGTTACCTTCATGTTGTCTGGAGGGTCTCCCTGACCGGTGGTGGAGCAAACGAAGACAACCAGAGACTCTGAGATCAGGTCGGCCTGGAGAGGAACCAGAACCAGAACCGTTACTGGACCCGCCCGGTCACTACAGAACCACCAGGTTCATTAAACAGGATTACTTTCTAAAACCTTTTAGGACTGTTATGAATAAAATTTAACACCCGTACCTCAACAAATCCTGATCAGTAAATAAAACGTCTGATAAAATATTCACTGAACTCTGATCCAGAACCGCACAGCATTCTGGGAGACGTAGGCAGAGGAAAGGCTGTAGCTGCTCAACGAGCCAAGAAAGACATCATGTCACTCACTCTTTGGTTACCTAGCAACTCACTCACTCTTTGGTTACCTAGCAACAGCCTGTTGCGCAGCAGCAGTTTCAGGTTTCGCCTCATAAATGTTTAAAAATAAAAAACGGAGCAGAGAAACTGAATGAACTGGAAAAGTTTGGAAGCATTTCAGATACAGAAAGAAAAACAAACCTGCAAAACACAAAAGTTTTCACACCTCAAACTTTTCCCTTCCTGTCACTTTCTGACCAAACTTCAGAAATTTAAGCAACAAACCGACACGAAAAATAAATATTTTATGAAACTGAAGAAAGTTTACACATTTAATAAAAGTCATAACATTTTAAATAAATTAGTATTCAGCTCCTTTTACTGCAACGGCCTGAAATAAAACCTAGTGAGATGAAATGACATGGGCCTAAACGGAGGAGCACAGAACCTCTGGAGGAGCTGCAGAGTCGCACCGCTCAGGTGGGACAAGTCAGGCCCCCAGTGAAACATGGCAGTGGCAGTGTCATGCTGTGGGAAGCTGAATGGAGTGAAAACCTGCATCAGAACCGGACTCACCACATTGTATCCGTCCAGAGGCAGAACCCGGACCTTCAGCCGCCTCCTCTGGGCCTGCCGCCCGACCCGCTGGGCCGTGTCCTGGGCGGTTCCGGTCTGACTCCCGAACAGAACCAGCAGAGCGGGAGCCGCCATGATGTCTGACCCAAAACCCGGTGAAAGTCAGATGGAAACGATCCTGATCTACCCGGAAGCACTAAAACCTCATTCAGTCTCTGGACAGTTTAACAGCTACGTGCAAATATAAACTAATTCATGATTTAATTTAATAAACACCGCTAAACTGGTCCAGCAGAACCAGAACCGATGCTAACTGAACACATGGAGATAAAAACAAGCCTGCACGTTAACTAGTGTCTGCTCTGAGTTTTATATAAATATTAGACATAAAGACAAAAATAAATCATCTTCTGATCTGCAGCCAACACCTAAACATCAGTATCTACAACTTTTGGTTTTCACCGATAAAGTTTGTGTTTTAAACAGGAAAACATTTTTATAATAATTTTCCAATAAATATTGAATTTCCTTTAGTCTTATATTTCCTTACTATATTAAATTCGTGTTTAAAAACAGGAAAACAAGCAGGTTTTGTGTCTGACATTCATCAGTGCTGCTAGCTGCTAGCTGCTGCTAGCTGCTGCTAACTGACCGGTAACAGAGAAAATGAGCCAATATTTCCACTCGGGGTAAATTTCCTCGCGTGTAAAACTCACAGAAAGGGAGAAACTGCACCGGTAAAATATTTACCTCTGCTATCTTTCTCGGGATCAACTTTAAACGACCTTAAAGTTAATTGAAGCGAGCCAGAAAACAGAAACCAAACGAAACACTTTACGGCAAGCCGGTAGCGCGCTGCATTCAAGAACCAGCCAGAGAGTGGGAGATTACGCCCTTATTTTCCTATTATAGAAAATTATATTTAATCCAGTTACTCATCTCTGAGTGAAACACGTTATATAGATTACTTCCGCCCAGAATGGTGATTTAATGTCTTTACTTATGTTAATTATGATGATTTTCTGCTTCCAGCTAAAGAAAAGATGACATTTAAGATCTGAATATTATGAGATCAATAAAAAACATTTTAATACATAAATTTGGTCCTAATGTATTTTAGCACTTAAATATTTTCTGAAGTCACATTTAAGTTGTGGTTTATCAGAACCAAATCCTCATTTAATTTATCTGTATTTCGTGAACCTGCGCAGGCTGACCAGTAGATGGCAGTGTAAGCAGCGACATGCTGGAGACGACTGGAGCGGTTTATAAATACACAATAACGATACATATTAATAGGAAAACAGGGTTTTAAAGGCTGACCAGTGTCTGAAGATTGAATCCAGAACTCCCAGTAACATTTTAACTGGTTCTGATCAGAAGTTTCTGAATGTTGGTCCATTCTGTTTGCCCCGGTCTTTTAATGCTGAACAATCCGGACCTAAAAACGGCTCCTGAACGCAACAGAAAGCTTCACACAGGATGATTACAGGTTTTATTTTATTGTCTTACAGCTTTAAATATCATATCTATATGTGGTGTAAATATCTTAACATTCAGGCTGAAGCAGATATTTTCTGGAAGAGTTAAGAGCACTTTAGAGAAACAACGTCCAGCTTCACATCCAGATGAAACAGAGACTGTTCAAATGGTGACCAGTTTATTAGATGAACTTCACCTGTTCTGAAAAGGAAACCCTGATTAAACAGTTTGTACCTTCTTATTAACCGTATGAGAACAACGAAAAAGGGGCAAAAATAAACAAAAATATAAATTTACTGCATGTTTTCATGGCCTTCTGAACAAATATTTTCTAAATCTTTTCTATTTTTTATTAAAAAGCCATAAAGTGGGATTGAGGGAACAGATCAGTTTAAAGTGCTTTAATATTCTGACCCGGGTGTCTGACTGGAGTTAATTAAAGCTTTTTAATAGTTTTAAAACTCATAAAGTAGCAATAATAATATTAACATGGAGGAAAACCAGCCATCGACTCTTCTGCTGCTACTTTGGCTACAAGCAGAAAGATTCACACGATGAAAGGCACCAACAGAACCGGCCCGGTTCCGACCCACAGAGAGAATCCACAGGGACCGAACGGCAGGCAGAAACTCGTCTCAAGGTTCTGTTGATGGACCTTTAAAACCAGCTGAGAGTTTTTACTCGTTTCCTCAGCAGCTTGAGGATCATGCATAAATACACAGGGAGCGGCCCGGTTCCGGTCCGGTTCCGGCCCGGTTCTAGTTCTGGTAGAGCCGTATGCGCTGGGAGATGCTGCTGCGGCACAGAGGGCAGTTCTGCAGGGCGTCGCTGCAGACCTGGCAGCAGCAGACGTGACCGCAGGGCAGGAAGACGACCTGAGCCTGGAGGACAGGAAAACCTGGTGAGACCCGAGGACTGGACCCGACCAGAACCCGTCCAGAACCAGCTGGTCAGGAAGAGTCAGGTCAGTAAAACATTACAGATTCAAAACCGAAGGGGACTGAGGACACGCCCTGAGGGACGCCGCAGCCGGCAGAACCCAGGCGGTGTCTTACCCCGACCTCCATGCAGACCACGCACTCCGAGCTGCCCGGCCCCTCCACCGGTGTGGGGGCGGAGGGCGTGACGGGGGTCCCGGGGGTCCGTGGCGACCGCGGCGGGCTCGGGGTCGGCACGGTGGCGGTGCTGGGCGGCAGAGGAGACGGGGGCGGGGTCAGACCTGTCGGGGTTTCTGCTTTGCTGGTTCCTGCAGAAGCAGCAGAAGGTCAGTGACCCTGAGGGCGGGGTGGGCGGGGCTTAACCCAGGTGTCTGTCAGGTACCTGCAGGTGGGCGGTCCTGGGCCCAGCTCAGCAGAGCTTTCTGGATCCCGGCTTCCTGAACGCCCAGCTGCAAAACCAGACCCAGCTGCTGATTGGACGATCCGCTTAAACCGCTAAGCTAGCAGAGGTTCATTCTGCCGCTGCTAGCTTAGCCGGCGCTCGTTAGCTAGAAACGTCATAAACCTGAACTCAAAGGAGGAAACAAAACCTGACAAAAATAATTCAAGTTCAGACAAAACGGGTTCATTTTCACAAACGTCTTTAATTTATCAATGTCGGTTTTAAACTAAATATTAAACTTACTAAAAATTTAGCTTCCAACTTAATATTTAGATTCAGGGTAAATATCACATTTGCTAACTAAATATTTAGCTTACGGTAGAGCTGTTGCCTTGCAGCAAGAAGGTTCTGGGTTCGATTCCCAGCCCGGGTCTTCATGCATGGAGTTAGCATGTTCTCCCTGTGCATGCTGGGTTTTCTCTGGTTTCCTCCACAGTCCAGAAACACGACTGTCAGGTTAGCTGGTCTCTCTAAATCCTCTCTAGGTGTGTGTGGTTGTGTGTCCTGTCTGTCTCTGTGTTGCCCTGCTACAGACTGGTGACCCGTCCAGGTGACCCGTCCAGGTGACCCGTCCAGGTGACCCCGCCTCTCGCCCGGAACGTTAGCTGGAGAGGAACCAGCAGCCCTCCTGACCCCACTGAGGGTCAGGGTGTACAGAAAATGGATGGATGAAATATTTAGCTTACAATATAAATATTAATAAATAAGTATAAATAAATATTTAGTTCCAAGCCAGATATTTAACAAGCATGCTAAATATTAATTTTGCAAACTAAATATTTAGCTCCAAACTAAGTTATTAGTTATGAAGCTAACCAGTTAGCATCCAACTCAATATTTACTTTGAAACTGACCTTTATAACAATTAATTGAACCTGAACCCGTTTTTTTCTCTTCCTACAGGCTGTTCAGTTTTTACAGTGTAACTGGACCTCGGGTCCAGCCTGACCTTCTTGAGGTCCGGCGCCGTCATGTGGCGCAGCGTTTCCATGGTGACGTGGTGGTGGGCCAGGACAGGCAGGTAGTGCTGAGCCGACAGTTTGCAGAGCAGGTTCACCAGCTCCGTCTCCAGACCGGCTTCCTGCACCCAAACCCACGTTAGCTCATTCATTCACCTCATCAACCCTCACCTATCAGTGGGCTTTGACTAGACCTGCATCCGGAGCGACAGCGGCTTGGCGTCCAGCAGCCGCTGGTATTGGATCATCCAGTAGTTCTGCTGGCTGGAGTCCGACTTCTTCTCTATCTCCACCTGGAAAACACAGAATACAGAATGCTAAAGCTCTGACATTAGCAGACAACGCTAGTAGCTAACGCTGCGTCCGCTGCGCTGCGTCCGCTGCGCTGCGTCCGCTGCGCTGCGTCTCCTCACCAGAACCTGCCGCAGCTCCTGCTCCCGCTGGTCCCTCTGCTTCAGCAGCTGCTGCAGCAGGTCGCTGAGCGCCGTGCGCTGCTCCGCCAGGACCTCCTGAAACACAGAGCATCATGGGAAATGCAGTTTAATCCTGCTGAACAAAGTCACTTAGAAACTAAAATGTAATAAACAAAATAAAACAACAACGATGCAACAATATAAAAGAGAAGATAAAACAGCAGCAGGACTCAAGTAAAAATTTTAATTGGTTTAATTTCAGGATCTGAAAATAAATTTAAAACTTCATCAACAAAATAATCAACATTTACAACTAAAGAAAACTTTTTATTATTTTTTTAATTAACATTTTTGTAAAAATACCAGAAGATGATGCACATTTTGTTACATACAAAACAAAAGAAACACAATTATCATAAGAAACAATTAAACTGTTTCCCTTTGCTGCTAAATTACTGAATAAACAAACTGAAAAACAGATGTTTACAGTGTTTGTGCGTCAGATTTATGGATGTAAGAAACACTGAAAACAAAGGTTCCAGGTGGACAGATGGACGGATGGACAGATGGACAGACGGCATGAGGAACTGAACCAACATGCAGCAAACAGGAAGTGGCGACGCACCTGCAGGCTCTCGGCGTCCAGGCTGCGCCTCTTGACCTCCAGCTTAGTGAGCTGCATGAGTTCGGCCTCAATGAGTTTGATCTGAGGAATGAGAGCCACATGCAGCTTTAACCGGCCGGATGGGATGAGAGCTGCAGAGATGGTCGGCTGAAGGTCAAAGGTCGCCTGAAAGCGGCGGCGGCTCACCTGGCTGCGGATGTAGCCGTGGACGGCGTCCTTCTGCAGCTGCAGCGCCTGGAACGCAGCTTTCTGCATCTCCTCCTGAGGAGCACAGAGACTGTGAGGGCGCCACCTTCAGGCCAGCACCGGCACCGCAGCGCGACCTCTCACCTCCTGCAGGATCTGAGCGATGGCCTTGGACTTATCCAGGACCTGCAGCGACAGCATCCGGTCGAACTTCCTGTCCAGAGACTCCAGGCTGGCAGAGGAAGGCGGGGTTAGCAGAGGACAGGCGGTGCGTTCAGGGACACGGCGGTGCGTTCAGGGACACGGCGGTGCGTTCAGGGACACGGCGGTGCGTTCAGGGACACGGCGGTGCGTTCAGGAACACGGCGGTGCGTTCAGGGACACGGCGGTGCGTTCAGGGACACGGCGGTGCGTTTGAGGACAGGCGGTGCATTCAGGGACACGGCGGTGCGTTCAGGGACACGGCGGTGCCTTCAGCGACACGGCGGTGCCTTCAGGGACACGGCGGTGCGTTCAGGGACACGGCGGTGCGTTTGAGGACAGGCAGTGCGTTCAGGGACACGGCGGTGCGTTCAGGGACACGGCGGTGCGTTCAGGGACACGGCGGTGCCTTCAGTGACACGGCGGTGCCTTCAGGGACACGGCGGTGCCTTCAGGGACACGGCGGTGCGTTCAGGGACACGACGGTGCGTTCAGGGACACGACGGTGCGTTCAGGGACACGGCGGTGCGTTAAAAGACACGGCGGTGCGTTAAAAGACACGGCGGTGCGTTCAGGGACACGGCGGTGCCTTCAGGGACACGGCGGTGCCTTCAGCGACACGGCGGTGCCTTCAGGGACACGGCGGTGCGTTCAGGGACACGACGGTGCGTTCAGGGACACGGCGGTGCGTTCAGGGACACGGCGGTGCCTGCAGGGACACGGCGGTGCCTGCAGGGACACGGTGGTGCGTTCAGGGACACGGCGGTGCGTTCAGGGACACGGCGGTGCGTTCAGGGACACGGCGGTGCGTTCATGGACGTGTGTGTGGGCGGCGTGTGGTCAAACCTGCGGTGCGCCTCAGAAACCAGGCTCTGCCTGCGGCTGTCGCTGGCCTCCTGCAGGAGGCTCATGGCGTAGCCGTCTGATAGCATCTTCTGCATGGCGGCTGCAAACACAACCGGACTCAGAGGGAACCAGAACCAGAACCAGAACCAGAACCAGAACCAGGTGATTAAACATCACAAGGCGATGCAGAGAAATGCTCTGAGCTGTTAGCGCTCAGGACTAGCACTGCTAGCTGGAACGCTGGCTGAGCTAACCCTGAACCACTGATCATAGATGTTAGCTCTGCTAATGCTAAAGCCATATGCTAACACAGCATTTAGCTAAACCCAGTACCTGCCACCTCCCTCCTCCTCAGGGAGCCGGCCTCCTCCTGGGTGACGGCCGTCAGCTGCTCCATGCGGATCCTGATCGATCAGACCAGGTTTATATATTTCAGTTTTTCTGCCTCCAAGTTTTTCAGCTAAATAATCGGATCAGAACTCACCGATCCTCCTCCATGGCCTGGAGGAACTCCGCGCTCTTCTTCTGCCTGCAGACACATCCACATGATCATCAACGTCTAGCGGTTAGCTGCTAGCGGTTAGCTGCTAGCGGCTCCTACCTGCTGTTGTCCATCAGCAGGCTGCTGATGCGGCTGCTGATGTTGTCCTCGGCCTGCCGGACCCGCTCCAGAACCAGCTGCCTCTCGGCCTCCTGAGCTCTCTGCTGCTGGCTGAAGCCGAGCTCCACGCGCTGCTGGTCCTGATCGGGATCAGGAACCGGACCAGGATCAGGATCAGGAACCGGATCAGGACCAGGATCAGGAACCAGATCGGGATCAGGATGAATGGATGGACATGATTCAGAACCGAACCTCTCAGTGTTTGGGCTTCTGGTTCTGGTTCAGACCAGCTACTCCAAATGATCCAAACTTTATGAATATGATCTGTTGATCTGCTTCTTCCATTTTCCTACAAAACTTTTTCCTTCCACCAAACTTTCCATAATCTGACCTTTTGCTCCTATTATTATTTTTCTGCAGTTAAAAAATCTTTTTTATAGATTTTTGTGATATTTAACTTTTCTTTTTTTGCTTTTGTTTTCTTTCTGAGCTGAAAGATGAAATCAATGATTTTTAATGATTTGTAATCAATAAATCAGTTTAGCTCTAAAGAACTTTAAACATTTTTCCCAGAATAAATCAGCTTCAGATGAAGAACTTGATGTTCAACAGATTGATGTCGCCTTGATGGAGACATTTATGAAAGAGTCTGGATTTCTCTCCAACTCCAGCATCAGAACCAGAACCAGAACCAGAACCAGTCGTCGTCTCTCACCTGTCGGACCGAGTTCAGGATGTTCTCCTTGTGTGAATGGTTCATGAGGAGAAGCTGGGTGTGCTCCCTGTGTTTCTCCTCCAGGTGGCGCTCAAACGCCAGCTTCTCCTGCAGCTTTTGCTCCTGAAGGAAACAAAACTCAGACGTTAGCCTGAAGCCGCGCCGCCGCCGCGCTGAGGGTGATGACATCACCAACCTTCCTCCTCTCATAGTCGCTGAATTTGCTCTGCAACAGAAACAGACGGCGGTTAGCGGAGCAGAGGAACCCGAGCCGGTTCAGGCTGAGACACCGACCTGCCAGGCCTCCTCCAGCCCGTCCAGACAGTCAGAACCGGGTTTACTGCAGTCGCTCTCCAGAACCGGCAGCAGGTACTGAGACGGAGCGCAGTACTCCTGACCCAGCTCTGAGGAAAACACAAAACATCCATGTTCAGCTTCACAGCAGTGGGATGACGTCTGCATTCGGGTTTCTGGATCTCCATTTAGCATGTAGCATCAGCATGTAGCATCAGCGTGTAGCATCAGCGTGTAGCATCAGCGTGTAGCATCAGCATGTAGCATCAGCATGTAGCATCAGCATGTAGCATCAGCATGTAGCATCAGCGTGTAGCATCAGCGTGTAGCATCAGCGTGTAGCATCAGCATGTAGCATCAGCATGTAGCATCAGCATGTAGCATTAGCATGTAGCATCAGCATGTAGCATTAGCATGTAGCATTAGCATGTAGCATCAGCATGTAGCATTAGCATGTAGCATTAGCATGTAGCATCAGCATGTAGCATCCCGTTAGCCGCTCCGAGTCTGGTCCTACCGTCACAGAGGAAGCGCTGGATGCTCTCTGTTCCCTCTGAGCAGACGGACGCAGGTGGGTAGGTCATGCTAGCAGCATCCAGAGTGAAGCTCTGCACACACACACACACACACACACACACACACACACACACACACACACACACACACACACACACACATTTAATAAGAGCTGCCGGGGCGCGCTGCAGCGCTGCAGCAGCTGCTGCCTCACCTCTAAGGTGCGGATGTAGGCCAGATGTTTGGGCAGCTGCTGGACGTTGTTGTCGCTGATGTCCAGGGTTCGCAGGCTGCTCAGGGAGCCGATGGCCGCCGGCAGCTCCGCCAGGCAGTTTCCTGTCAGACACACAGCGATGCGTTCAATGACCGTCTGAGTTTCTGAGTTTCTGAGATAAATGCCTCACCCTTCAGGTTGAGCGTCTGCAGCAGCTGCAGCCTGCAGATGGACTCCGGCAGAACCTTCAGACGGTTCTTCTCCACATTCAGGATCTGCAGGGAGGAAGACTGAGAGATGAGGAAGAGGAGGAGGAGGAGGAGGAGGAGGGAGAGGAGGAGGAGGAGGAGGAGGAGGAAGGTACCTGCAGTTTGGTCAGGGTCCCGATCTCGTCTGGCAGAGCGCTCAGCTTGTTCTCATGCAGATCCAAAACCTGCAGAGACAAAAACTGATCAATAATCAATAATCAGAGCAGCAGCAGGTCAGAGACGGGCTGATACCTTTAAGGTTGCTAGGCAATCAATGTCACATCCTTTAGGCAGCAGAAACTTCAGCTCATTGGTGTGGAGGATCAGCACCTGAGGAAGGAAAACGGCCAGAACCTCAGAACCAGAACCAGAACCAGAACCAGAACCTCTGTGGATCTTACCTTCTTCTGTTGGACCTTGCAGATGGAGAAGACTTTGGACGGGAGCTGCAGCAAAACAAAACATCGACTGACGAGACGAAGGTGGAGAAGATTCTGCTGATTCAGACCAACAGAACCGAACAGAACCTAACAGAACCGTCTGGCAGTATGAAGAAGGAAGAACAAAATCTCTGACCTCCATCAGAACCATCTCTAAGGTTCTGGATCGGCAGAACCTTAGAGAACCTTGTGTTTCTGCAGCATCTTTATTCATTTTCTATTTGTTTTCTGTGGTTTTTCTCTTGAATTACGTTTCTAATATTCTAGATTTCCTCCAATCTTCCCATCAGAGCTTCGCGGTTCTGGACCGCAGCGATCCGTTGGGTTTGGAGAAACAGAACCAAACTGGTTTGCTGGGTTGATTTACCAGCAGCTGACTGGGATTTCTGTTTCACTTCCTGGTTTCTGGGCTCAGCCACAGGGTCAGCTGACTGGCTGGATCAACTGTCAGGGTCAAAGGTCACCAACAACTGAACCAAGAGCTTCAGAGACCAGCAGAGGAAGCTGGGATCAAACCCACAACTTCCAGTTTGTAGCTGTAGCTGTGAGGAGCTGTTAGCTCATCAAGTTAGCGGCTAGTAGCTAGCGGCTCCTCACCTCTGCTAGCTCATCAAGCTAACAGCTAGTGGCTAGTAGCTAGCGGCTCCTCACCTCTGCTAGCTCGCAGGCTGAGATGTCCAGGATGTCGTCGGCTCCTTCCTGGTTGGACTGCAGGTCAGGAGAGAAACCATCAGATTTAGTCCATCATGAAACCAGCAGGTTCTGCTCTGTTCTGGTGGTCCAAACGGACCTGGACCGGCCCGGTTCTCACCCAGTACAGCTGATGCTCCAGCCTCTTCTTGGAGTCTTCGCTGGGCTTCCTCCTCCTGGAGAACAGAGGCATCCTGACGCCCGTCCCGTCCAGAACCGCCCCACTGCAGCTGCTGGTCCCACGGGACCGACGGACCGGCTGGAAACCGACCAAACAGGAACCAGTTTAACCAGAACTTCCCTACTGGAAGCCTGTATGAATATTTTTGGCCCTGTGGGTTAGAAATGCACCAATCAAATCAGAACCGGTTTCTGGGTTTCTTTGAGGTCCGATCTGCTGATTCAGATTAAGAACCAGAGGAAGTTCGGATGCACCGATATCTGATATTTATTGATATTATTTATTTTATATACATATGCCTGAACTTTTAATGCCATCCCATAATCTTTTGCTGCCTCACCGTCACATGACCAACACGTTCCTGAAATACTAACAAGATAGAAATAAACGTCATTTTACTTATTAAAACAATACATTAAAAAATGATGGATATCGGACCGATACCGATGTTGATGCCGATATATCGTCAACAGAAACAAACTGAAAACAAAGCAGTTGCTGCTTTATCTCCTACTACATCAAACGTCTCTGAAATAATGAAAGATTTCTGATTCAGAGTTTAAATTAACAGATTAACCTGAACTGGATTTATTTATTAACCTTATATGAATTTAATCTGATCAATGTGGGATTGGTTTGAGCCCAGAATGATGAGAGGCTCCTGGAGGAAGTCGGGTCGTAAACAGGATGGATGTTATGGATGAGGTAATCTGATTACATGTTGATGCTCTGAGTGTGTGTGTGTGTGTGTGTGTGTGTGTGTGTGTGTGTGTGTGTGTCGGGGAGACGGACTCATCATTTCCCATCAACAAAAATCCCACAAATCAATTCAGGCTAAAACTATGAATGTTGAGCATAGATGCTTAAAAAGCTGTTATTTTATTTTTATACTGTTTGATGTTTTTGCAGATTTATCTATTTATGTTGTTACTATAATCTCATTTTTTAATAAAATGTTGGTTTAACTGACTCCTTAAGTTAGCTGCGGTTCTGTACTGGTTCTGGTTCCCATAAAGACCCAATAAACGGATAAACGTCCCATCAGAACCTGACAGAAACAAACAGGAGGAGGAGGATGATGCTAACCTTCATCATTACGGTAAACACCGATGCTAACAGAGCTAGCATGCCAGAAATCCCTGAAAGCATCACAAACACGACATGTAGCTGATATTTAGAGATATAATAAATATATTTTATACTCACAGGCTCAGCCTCGGCGTTGACTTGTTTCCGGTTCCACTTATTTAAAGGTTGAAGACCTTAATTTAAAAGGTCTTCCGATATTTGCTAACTATTAACTGGTTAATGCCGCTGTCATAAAGGACATAAATCTCTCTAAAGTTATATCTCAGTCCTGTCAGATAGTAAAATTAATTATTATAGCGACTTTTCTACTCTGAGCCCCGACAGGCTGAGTCTCCCTCACACTGTGAAACCAGCTGAATTCACTACGGCAACACCGTCCACTGAAAAACTGTCTGCGCCTCTACGCTGGTTATTACGGCCACGTAAACGCCCTGTTCGCTAACAGAAACGATTCTTCCGCCATGTTCCGAGTGGCAACCGTGTCAAATAAATGTGAAGGGAAGAAAAACATTCACTCGAGTTAATATTTTGTAGTAAATCTCTAAAACGCACCTCTACAGACTTACCGTAATGAACTCAAACACTCTTTTATCACGACTGATGTATTTAGCAGCAAAAGCAAATGTTTTTGTTTGTGGTTGATGTTTAGCAATTAAAATGATTCATTACTAAATTCTACGGTAGTTACATTGTTATTACTGTTTATTAAATCGGATCTTAGCCTAAAAACCAATAAGGGAAATTGTTTAATATGAAATGAGTTCTTATTTTATTGACTTAGACATTTTGTGTGTATTTGACATATCATTGACACATCCATATGTAAATGATGCATTTTTTTTATTATTAATAACAGAACACTTATTACGGTTTTAATTAAACTTACTAATCTAAATATCTGGCCTTCAATGAAGACAGGAGTATGAAATATTTAACTCGCAGGTTCCTGGTTTGATCAAGTAACAGCTAATTCAAGGCAGCTTTTTAATTTACGAGGTGTTATTGAATGCAACATGATCGGAAACGGGGACCGTAATAAACAGTATAGAAGCGCAACCAGTTCATATTTATTTATTTATGGTTTGTTTGACGAAGTTTAAAATAAAAACAATAAGAAACACGTTTAATTAAAAATGCTTCATAATGTTCTGAGACGAACACTGTAAACTTTCAATAGAATCGACTGAAAGGATTTTCATAAATCGTGGCAAATTACCAAATAACAACAAACAAGCAAACAAACCTTTTTGTTATTTTGCTATTAGAAAAAAGGAGCTAAAAACTCTGGATTGATGTGAAGAAAATCTGCTTTTAATTTAAAGATATAAGTTTGACTTTATGGATCATTAAAAACAAGTCATTCAACAAGAAATTCAAAATTCCTACTTGAAATTGAACGCACCACCTTGGACACCAGTCTGTCTTCTTCTGCCACATAATTAGTATGATATGATGAACAGCGCCATCTACAGCCCGGAGCTAAGACCCCGATAGTTCTTTAAAACATCTGTAAACATTTTAATGTTGTAAAGTTAAACTCAGATCAAAATCACGAAACATGTTTAAAAAATGTAGAGAAGTAGTTCTGTTTAAGAGATAAATATTTTAAGAAATAAAATAAAATATATCCATGTTGTTATTTGAAAGTATTTGGGTAATTAAAAAAGATAGATACAAAATAAATAGAAAATAAATTACCGTAGAATAAAATAATGCACAAGTTAAAGATATAAAATGCAATGAACAAATAAAAATTATATGAATTCAATTAAACAAAAACATGAATAATGGAACCTTAGAATTATATGTTCTATTATATGTTTTCCTCATTTAAAACGGGAACCTGAGCAGCCTAAAATAATTTATTTATAAATACAGCAAGACATATATATATATAAAAATATATATATATTTGACCTCGGGAAGCCCCGAGGTCAAAGTGAGGAACACCCCCAAAGGTGGTGGAGAATGACCGAGCTAAGATCCTGTGGGACTTCCAGATCCAGACAGACAAGATGGTAATGGTCAACCAACCGGACATTGTGGTGGTGGATAAAGAACAGAGGAAAGCCGTTGTGGTGGATGTAGCAATACCAAGTGACCACAACATCAGGAAAAAGGAGAAACTGGAGAAATACCAGGGCCTCAGAGAGGAACTGGAGAAGGCCTGGAAGGTGAAGACCACAGTGGTGCCTGTGGTCATCGGGCCCCTCGGGGCAGTCACCCCCAAACTGGAGCAGTGGCTCAAACAGATCCCAGGAACAACATCAGACATCTCAGTCCAGAAATGTGCAGTTCTAGGCACAGCCAAGATACTGGAGGAGAACCTGAAGCTCCCAGGCCTCTGGTAGAGAGAGAGAGAGAGAGAGAGAGAGAGAGAGAGAGAGAGACCACCCGCGGAGGGTGAGAAGGGAATTTTTTATTTATATATAAAATAAAAATATATATATTTTTATTTTATATATATATATATATATATTTTTTTTTTATTTATTTATATATATATATATATATATATATATATATATATATATTTTTTTTTTTTCCGCATTCATCCGACTTTTTACAAACTGGAAGAAATTTTCCAGAATTCGAAATAAATGTCGCAGGTCACAGTTTGTCCAGCAGAGGGCGCGCTCTGCTCAGTGGGCGGAAGAGAAAATTCAAAATGCTGTAAAATAAAAACTAATATTTACTAACCACACGATGCTTATTGAATTATGTGTTATATTTGGTTTTAAAAAATAGTGTTAGGTTAAATAAAATAAAAAACATGAAGCAAATTACATTTAGAATGTATATGAATAATTATGCAAAACATACCAATTATGACATCTAAAATAATTTTAAATTTGATTAAGCTTTTTGTTATTTGTTTATTTATTTATCTAAAAAGAATAATAGAAGACATTTTTATTTATGTTTGTTTTATATGAAATAATTATTTTGTCTAAATTAAATGGTTCCAGCTAGTTTGGTGTTATTCTGACTGAGATAAATCAGATTATTTAATGTTTTACCTTCTAATTGTTTCCAGAAATATTCAGGATAAAAGTTACTAAAACAAGTTTAGGAATAACTGATCATGATTTTAATTTTTAAATCGCAGAAACCAGAGGAAACCCAGCAGCAGAGCGACAGCTTCTTTTTACTGCGTCATGATTCAAACCTCTGATCTGATTAAATTTTTGCAGAGATAATTAATGTTTAAATGTTCTATTAATGTCAAAATTCAACTGATCTTCTCTCAGCTTCTTGATTTCATAGTTAAATGATGCAGATTATTTCTTAGGACACTTTTTCCTGTAATACAGAGGGAGTTTGGAAGCTCTTTAACTTTATTACTGAAATATTTCAAAGGTTAATATTTAATATCAACAGAAAATAATGTTTTCTGCTCCGTATTTGGGTTTAAAACACCTTTATCGTCGTGTTTTCACGGTAATAAATGATCTAAATGTCTCCCTCTGGCGGCCAGGAAGGAAACCGCAGCTGGAGCGGAAGCAGGAGCCACACCTCCCCGTGACGTCAGTGGGGCGTGGCTTCAGTCTAATTTAAACCTCAGGCAGAAAAGCAGCGCTGAGCAGGAGCGACCCGCTACCGGACTTCCAGGGTCCGGTTCCGATCCAGAAGGAGTTTATATGGGAGCAGACGGACCGGAGGAGGTTCGGCTCCACTTCCCGCCCTTCACAGGACAAAACAGCCGCTGAGCAATTCCTCCGGCTGCCGGTTCGGATCCCTGAGGACCAAACGGAACCAGCAGCAGCTTTTCCAGCAGGAGGTGAGTCGGAACCGATCCGGACCAGAACTTATTCTTTCTGTCTGCTGGCTGGGCCAGAAACAGGAAGCAGAAACCTTTCATAGTTTAAATTAATTATAATTTATTTGTTTGGGATTTTTCTTAAATAAAAAACAGAAACATTTTATTTAAAAAACACATCAAACTATCTGTATGGCGCCCTGATGGTATTTAAAAATATTTATATCCATTTATTATAAAAAATATTGTCACCTTCCTAATGTTTTTCAAAAGTATTTATTTTATTTTATTTATTGCCAAAATTACTCTTGGAAAAAATGACTTTGTCCATAATTTTAGGAAGGTGATGATATGTAAATAAATAAATTAAATTTGTATAAATGCCAGAAAGACAAACCAAATGTTTGTTCAGATTGTTTTTACTTTTCAAACTGGATTTAATAAATATTAAAACAAAATGCATCAAAACACAAATTTTAAAATCTTTTTCATTTTTTTCTTTTAATTTTTCTTTTATTATTTTCAGCAGCTAAAAGTGTTTGAGCCTCTTGGAGGTCCGGTCCAGTTCGGTCCGGTTCTTGGCCGTCATTTGGGTAACAGGGTTGTTTCTATACAGGCCACCAGGGGGCGTCATTAGCGAGGTGACGCTCCCCAGGCAGTAACAGGAGCGTCCGACAGTCACTGGGCTCAGCATGAAGCAGCTGGTTCTGACCCGATGACCCAGAGTCCTGGTTCCGCTGGACGGGCCGAGCCAGACGTCCTCTCTGTCTGTTAGAGCGTTGCCATGGCGAATCCCGCCTTTTCCCAGGCGAAACTAGGAAGGGGGGTCAGAACCTCTTGCCAACATCATAAAGGTCAAAGTTCACACAGGACTCAAAAATGTAATTAAAAAAAAGAAAAAACTAATTAAAACAGGTTTTTTTTGCCAACCGTAATAAAAGATCAATATTTTAATGAAATGAATGAAATAGATTATAAATTCAGATTTCAGCCTGTGACTGAATAAACGATCCACTTCCTGTCTCTTCGTCATCTTCGCCAGTAGCAACATCCTCCTGTTGATCACATGACTTATATGACGGGAAAAAGTGTTTCCATAAAATCCACCTCATCCTAAGTTTTTAAAAACTTAAACTGGGTTGTTTCTGCAAAAATGTTTCCGTTTCAGAAATCAGCCTCTGAAATCTTCTCATCTCTAAAGTCTCGTATTTATTCAGTGATTTAAACCGTAAAATTATCTTTACTAATTAATATCTTACAGCAGCCATTTTACTGAAAACGTCCAGGTTCTGCAGAACTAAACGGCCCGTCCCGGTGATTCTGGCCCAGTTCTGGTGAACCGGTCCGGGTCCGGGCGGTTCTGTCAGCGGCTATATTCTAGCCTCGGGCTTCCTAACTCTGTGTTCCGCCCTCCGGCTGATTGGACCCAGGTGTCTGCTCCAGAAGAACCGGGCCAGCTGCTGCTGCTCATCTGGAGGAACCGGAGCTGCAGCTGTTTGATGTTGCTGCTAATTATAACCCTGGACCCGGTTCTGGTTCTGCAGAGGTTGTGACTCACTGCTGGGCCGGCCAGAGGCTGGATTACTCCCAGCTGTGCCTGGAAACGAGCGGAACCGTTTTCCTGCAGGACCGGGAAGAACCCGGCTGGTTTCAGGAGTAAAACTGATTAATTATCCGGAGAAAAGCTCCGAGTTCTGGACGGTCCGGGTCTAAACTGGACCTGAAGGTGTTGGGCTGAATGTTTCCACAGTCCTGACCCACCGGCAGGAAATAATCCTGAGATTAACGACTGGACCCGGGGCCAGCTCTACGGAGTGACAACAGTGACAATAATTTAACTTATTCAGCCCGTCATAAAACACGAGTCATAGTTTCACCACTTGTCTCAGTTCATAACTAAATAGCTAAATGTTTAATTGGCAAGCTAAGTATTTAGCTTCAAAGTTAACAGTTAACTCCATTCTAAATATTTAGTTTGCTAACTAAATGTTAGCAAATAGTTTAATTCTGAATATTTGGTTAGTGGGCTTTTTTAGATTGAAGCTAAATATTTAGCTAATATGTAAAATCACTTGCAGATAGCTGGAATTGCTAACTAAATATTTAGCTTAAATACCAAGCTAATTATTTAGCTTCCTGTTACCTGCAAGTGAGTTTGCATATTGGCTAAATATTCAGATGTCTGGCTTCAATCTGTGACATTTATGACTGAATTATTTAGTTTGTTTTATAAAAACTGGTCTCTTGTAAATGAAATCTTGGATCTCAATGAGAAAACATTTATAATTGAAGGTAAAAAATAAAACAAATGAACATCATGGTGAAAATATGACTGAACTTATCAAAATCAAATCAAATCTTCCTGTTTTATCCTGAAATGATTTTATTGTCATCCATGTTTGGCTGTGATGCTGAGCCGTGATCTCCTGCTCCAGGTTGCCATGGTGAACAGCAGGCTGGAGGCACCCGCGGTGGCGGTGCTGGGCGGCGGGGCGGCGGCCGTCCGGGCGTGTGCGGGATGCGGCGGGCGCATCGCCGACCGCTTCCTGCTCTTCTCCATGGAGCGCTACTGGCACACCCGCTGCCTGAAATGCTCCTGCTGCCACGCCCAGCTGGGCGAGTTCAGCAGCATCTGCTACAGCAAGGGAGGCATGATCCTCTGCAAGAACGACTACATCAGGTAGGCGGGCCGACCGGACCGGACCGGACCGGGTCCAAACCACAGACTGACCTCTGGTCTGGTTTGACCCCCAACCTATGATTTCAGTTCAATAAAACTTTATTAGTTTATCTGTAGCATCTGTGTTATTGTTGTAGCATTTATTTTTAGTGCTAAAGTTTTAGCCTTTAGCCTGAATGCTAGCAGGAATTATAAACTAGCTTCAGTGCTAATATTTGTAGCATTTAATATTTAGTTGAATAAAACTTGATTTATCCAAGTGGAAGCTAAAAGTTGAAGAGGTGCTGTGGTCGGTGATGCTGCGGGCTGGAAGGACCTCCAGCAGCAGTCAGCTTTCCAACCAATCTGAAGAAGCCTCTGACTGAAGACTGTGCTAACAGGACATGCTAACAGCTCAACATCCAGGCAGCAGAGACTTTATCCCAAAGTAACATGTCCTGAACGTTAGCTAGCTCTGCTAATCCACCTCCTTTGCTTTTGCTGCTCTTCTTTAAATCTGTCAGGTTGTTTGGTTAAAGAGATGCTGCAGCAGGGGATGCGATGCTGCAGCAGGGGATGCGATGCTGCAGCAGGGAATGTGATGCTTCAGCCATTGTATACCATACTACATGTAAAACTTTTTTTTTTTGGTTTGAAGTTCATCCATTTTGTTTGCCAAAGATCTTCTATTGTCCGCCATGATGGAGGGAAGAGACTTCCTCCTGGGACTTGGGGTCAAAGTTCAGGGGTTATTTCAAGCTTTTAGATGCTAACCAGCTAAAGAAGCTCTATGAATGATCAGGAGTTTCTGAAACTTTGATGGTTGAACGGATTTAAAAACTATAAATGTATCTGATTTATTCCTCGTGTGTCAATAAGTTAGCAGCAGAAAAAGTTTCTGATTTTGTTGATTTAAATGTGATTAATTGCAGCTGGTTGGGTTTAGGTTAGCTGGTTTAGGTTAGCTGGTTTGAGTTAGCTGGTAGCTGCTGTGAGGCCTGGCGGTGGCAGCATGGTGATGTGGGACTCTGTGTTTCAGGCTCTTCGGCCACAGCGGCGCCTGCAGCGCCTGCGGGCAGTCCATCCCGGCCAGTGAGCTGGTGATGCGGGCTCAGGGCAGCGTCTACCACCTGAAGGTTGGTGATGCGCAGCAGAAGCTCTATAGCCCCCTGCTGTCTGACGGGTTACTGACCGGTTACATCTGTCCCTCAGTGTTTCAGCTGCGCCACCTGCAGGAACCGGCTGGTGCCCGGCGACCGCTTCCACTACGTCAACGGAACGATCTTCTGCGAACAGGACCGGCCTGGCGCCGCCCTGGTGGCGGTGCAGGGCGGCAGCATCATGGCCGACCAGAAGGTCAGTCAAAGTCCAGCTGCAGACCAGAGCAGAGGCAGCTGATGTTTTTCTCTAAATGATAAACACCTTCAGTAAAAACTGAATTTTGTGTTTTAAACACTGAACATGATAAAACAAAGAGGAACTCAGGAAGGTGTGAATACTGTTATAAAACAGCTGCAGGTTCACAACATGGCTACCAGGAAAAACACAGCATCCTGTTTTTAAACTCTTTTAGTGTCTATTATTTTTGACAGTTTCATCTCTTCTTTGATTTGGGGTCAAAGTTCAGGTATTAGCCACTTTGAGATGATGATCGCCCCCCAGGTGGAAAATCAATTCCTTGTTGCTATGGTTACGCGTCATTACTGCTGTATGGAAGTAAATAAGAGTAGAAATTCTCAAACAAGTTGGTGTTTCTGGTTCCAGGTTTGCTGAAGAAGACGATGGAGCCAGACGTGCCTTCTTCTTCTTCTTCTTCTTTCCCGTCTGTCGCTGTCCTTCATCATCATCATCATCTTCTTCCTCCGGAACCCAGTGAACCCGACAGCCGGTCCAGTCCGGTTCGGTCCGGTCAGCAGTGGACGCTCTTCTTCTTGTAAATAAAGTTTGTTTGGGAGGCAACAGGAAGTCCTCCGAGGTTTATCAGGAAATTATGAAAACTTGAGGTTTGAACTTTGACTAGGCCGCTGCTGCTCCAGCAGATGGACTCTGATGGACCAATCAGAGGCTGGAAGAGGCGGGGCATGTGACTGGAAGTCAAGCCCGCATCATGATACCTCCTCTGCCTGTGTGAGTGGCTGGCTGACGTTTCCCCGCCTGGCGACGCGCCGCCGCCACCGGAGGAACTTCCTGTTCGTCTGGTTTCATTTTTTATGCAAATTTGTCAAAAATCTCCATTAAAAACAAAAAATCCTGAAAATAAAACGATTTTTACTGAATTATCTGACATGAATCATCTGTTATTTAAGCAGAACTATTTTATTTAGTACCAGCGGTGTCCAACATGTGGCTCGGGGGCCGTTTGCAGCCCCTGGACTGATTTTGTGCGGCCCCTGACAGATTTGGCCCCAGCAGAAGAAGCCGATGCAGATGGAAACTTTTTATTTTTAACTGGAGCAAAAAGATTAAAAACAAACTGAAATCTTATTTAAATACTAAATATTCATCTTTAAATATGTATCGCTGACATAAAAACTGTTTTTATTAGTTTTTCTTTTTAAAGGGAAAATCTGTACAAACGTTTCCGCACAACTTTCAACTGAAAGCTATTTTATTAAGCTAATTACATCATCAGAACGATAAAAGATCATAAAGCTGCGATTTGAGTTTTTGTGTTGAATTAACTGCAATAAAACGTCTGAATAAATCACCAAACTGACGTTCATGGATCAGATTTTATTTAATTTGTTGTTTAACAAAAAGCAGAAAATATTTCAGAAATGAATAAAAACAGGAGAAGCATCGAGATGAATATAAATATTCCTGTTGTGGCTGAAAACTGATTTCTACAGATTTTATAAACGTATCTCACTGAACGCCGACGTCACCACTGTTTGACTGAAACTTCCCACAATCCTTTGCTGCGTCACTGGACCCAGTTTTATCGGACTGATTCCGATTTATCGTGAATCCATAATAAAAACTTCAGATTTTAGATCTATAATTTTTATGATCTTATGTAATTTTCGCTTTTGTGACGGAGGGTTTATTTATTCATCGGATTTATTTCCAGATTTTTCTTGTTCTGCAGGACGTTGCGTTTTGCTCCTGCAGCCTCAGGAAGTTTTTATTCTCAACCCACTAAAAAAAAAACTAAACATTTTTATAGAGAGAAAAACAAATCCTCTTTGTCTTTATGGATCTGGATTTTAACCTTTGACCTTTTCCTCTGTCTTCGTTTTGCTGCTAATCATTTCTGAGCTGCGTGAGACGAGGCGGTTCGTCAGGCGGCAGACCCCGCCGCCAAAACCAACACATGAAGATCGCTGCGGCTAAACTGATTAGCATGCTGCGGCTAAACTGATTAGCATGCTGCAGCTAAACTGATTAGCATGCTGTAATGAATTTGTCTTCTGCTTCTCCTGAGCGCAGACACAGAGGTAATGACTGACTTCTCCCCATCGCCTGGCGCTGCCTTCAGGTCACCAGGCGGAGCGCTCAGAGCGGTTCTGAACCATCCGACCCGGATCCATCGTCTCTCTGCTGCCTGAACAACAAGAAACGATTTAAACTTTTCATTCAACAAACATCTGTAGAAATCAGTTCCACTTCATGGATAAAGAGCCAAAGTTTCACCCAGAAAACAGTTTTAAAGGAAAGATTTACCTAGCATGCTAATTTAATGTTTAACAGTTAGCGACGGAAATATTTTATTTGAAGCTAAATATCTAGCATGCTAACTAAATATTTAGCTTCAAAGTACTTAGATCTGTCACTAAATATTTAGTTTGAAGCTTAATGGTTAGAATGACAACTAAATATTTAGTTAGCTAACTGAATATTAAGTTTAAAGCTAAATATCTAGAGTTGCTAACAAAATATTTAGCTTCAAGCAAAAATACTTAGCATACTAACCAAATATTTAGTTTGAATTTAAATATTTAGCATGCAGCTTAAAACTAAGAACTTTGATTGCTAAGAAAAAAATTAGCATTATTTAGTGAACTAAATCTACTAAACTGTATTTAGTCATGTTTGCTAACACATTAACTTAGCTGGTGAAATTAAATATTAACGTTGCAAACTAAATATTTAGTTAGCATGGTTAGCATGCTTTTTGAAGCTAAATATTTAGTATGCTAACTAAATATTTAGCTTCAAACTGAGTGCTTAGAAAATATTTAATTTACAGCTAATTAGTTAGCATGCTAACTTCATATTAGCTACCTAAATATTTAGTCTGAAGCTAACATCAGTGCGTAATAAATCCTAAATACTAATAAATTCTCATTAATTGCTTTGGTGTGAAGCAGTTCTGGATTTAAAGGATCCATCAGTCCATGTCTCCAGAACCAGAACCGCCTGGTTCTGGTTCTGTCGGGTTGAATGGATACACTGGGAATCATAAAGAGTGAGTCTGAATCAGTAACTCCAACCAATCAGAACACTTTGAATAATTAAACTGATCAACTTAATTAGCTCAATTAAGCTGATCTGACCGGAGAGCGCTGCCATATGGAGAGAGGAAACAAAGGAGGGGAACTAATTAAAAGTAAAATAATGAGGATTTTAATTAAGCGGTTCCCCAGACGTCAGCAGGCTGGGATGTGGAGTTGTAATTAAAAAGTCCTGTAGCGCTGGCAGCACCTCCACACACACACACACACACCCACACACACACACACACACACACACACACACACACACACACACACACACACACACACACACACACACACAGCCCGCTCCATCCGTCTCATTAAACCTGAAAATGAATCTGAAACATCAAGAATCCCTGCTGGAGTTTATTCTGCTGCTCCCAGAGCCAACAGGCCGACCCGATCCGACCCGAACCAAACCGAACCGACCAGCAAAACCTCCCTGCTCCTCTGGTTCTGGAGGAACCGGTTCCTGTCTGAAGCTGGACCTGGATCAGAGGACATGACCAGCTTCCTGGAGTCGTCTCTGTTTAGACTACGGTGGCCTGCAGGGGCTAAAACCTAAATGATGCTAATCTCCAAAACACAAAATAATTCAAACAAAACAACAAAACGCTGCAACTGCAGGAAATACAAACAAAAACAAGAATAAAACAACACGTTAGCCTCCAGGCCACCAGGGGGAGTCGATCGCCACACTATCTTTTAGCAGAATGTAAAGACGGACGTCCAGAAAAAAGTTAGAGGAAAAACTGTCATATACTTCATGTTTTTAGGAAACAGCAGCAGATTTATGTGTTTAAATTTTAACTTATATACGTAATTGCACAATTCTTAATTATCGAACTTGTTAGTATGATGGCTTATTAGAGAAAAAGGAGAAAATTTCCCCCAAAATACTGGAAATTTTATTTTTAAAAAATGTCAGAACTCCAAAAGTCAAACATTTTCCACTTTTCAGACTGAAAAATCACCATGTTTTTAGAGAAAAGGTGTGAGATTAATCAAAAAAATTCTGACTTTTTTGGCAGAAACTTCCCTTTTTTACGTTGTCATATTCTTCTAAGGTCAAAAAATGTATTTTATAGTTGTGGAAATGAAATGAAAATCAGCTGTGAATAAGTTTCTTCACTGGATAAATCATTGATGAATCACGCTGCTCCACTTCCTCTTTCCTGTCTCTTCCTGTTTTCCACCAGTAGTAACATCCGGTTGTTCATCATGTGACTCGTGGCGCGATGTAATTTTTCCGTTGCTGTTTTGTGAAATATTCCTAACTTAAAATAATTTCTAGAAATAAAAACATAGCAGTTCCTTTTCTGTTTGAACTTTATAGAATAATTTTCAGCCTGTTTGAATCAGCTGTTTATATTTAAAAGTTTTAATTAATAGTTCCTGTTCAGATGAATCAGTTTGACTCTTGGTTGCTTTAAATGTTGCGGCTGCTGCAGCAGGTTGCTGGAACCGGAGCAACGTGCGGACCGAACAGCCGACCTTCAGCCGCTGAGCCGGGCCGGCTCCTCTTCCTCCTCCTCTTCCTCTTCCTCCGGAGCGTCATGGCGACCCGCCGGGCCGGGCGGCAACGGGCCCACCGGGCCCACCAGGAGAACGGGCTTTCATTAGCACTCTTTAATTAGGAACAGATGCAATTTGCAGCTCTTGACTCACAGTGAGTCACAGAAAAACCTGCAGAGATTAACGTCCAGCGAGTCCAACAGAACCGACAGAACCAACAGAAAAAAGCTATCTAAGCTAACTCTAAAGCACTAATCAGAAACATTAGCTAAACTACTGCTAACAGCTAAAATAACATGTTTAGCCAATGCTAACACCAAGGAGCTAAATTCATAACCCTTCACTCATGTCTTCAGTCTCATAATTGTTGAGTTTTGCTAACTCTAAAGTCGATGTTAGACTGTTTACTGTAGGACTGCAGCGTTGCATTTTGGGTAAATAAGCTAATAGCTGAATTATTCTTACCCAAAACTTCAACTCACATGTTGAACTTTATTTAACTTGAAGTTTAAAATCATACCAAGTAAATTAGCACTTTAGACTTTATAAGGAAAAATGTTTTTAAAGTTAGCTAAAGCACTAAGCTAGGAACTACCTCTGCTGTTAGCGCATTAGCATGAAAGCACAAAGTTTTTCCAGCTTTTGTGAGTCTGCTCGAGTCAAGAAGCAACTTCTTGACTTTTCATGGGACACTAAGCCAAGTTTCTCTGTCCTTTCTCGTCTGAGCCGGACCGACAACCTGCAACCCAACACCTCTGTCCTTTCTCTGCCCTCCACTTCCCTGAAAACCTCCCGATAGTCCAGATACAATATCCCTAATATCTCTAATTGCCTCATTAAAGTGACACACAAGCCAGGGCCGAGGCTGCGGCGCGCCGCCTAATTAGACATCCAAACACGCAGCCCAGGGCGATTTACGGTGGCGCTTTGGGGAATGTTTTAATGAGGACACGGAGCTGAGAATAACCCACAGCCATTTGTTGACGCAGATGCTGCACCTGGTGGCTAGCAGAGCGCTGTAGAGTCCAGATCCACAACGCTTCAGAAACCAGCTTCAGACGGATCTCTGGAATAACCTGCTGAATGAGTCTGAAGGATCAAACCTGCAGCAGATTAAAGATCCAGAAACACCTGGACTCAGACCTTCAAACGGACTCAGCAGCTCCTCTAATGAATATTACAGTTCAATGTTTTATGAACTCTGAGCAGCTGAAACCAGAAATTCTTTATTTTCACTGCAGGCTGATATTAAATCAGCCAAACGTTCCAGTTTCAGCTCAGTCTGGATTATTTCTGTCAGAATAACGAAACTTCAACAGTCTTTTCATTTTTATTCACTATCCAATAATTATTGCATACAGTTAGCATAAATGCTAACTCTTCCCATTTGTTCTGTGGCGGTAAATGTTATTACCATATGTGATATTTCATATGAATCAAATCAGATTTTATTTTATTCTTATGTTTTTTTCCAGGGGATTCATTACAAACTGAACGATTCATTACAAACTGAACGATTCATTTCAGGCTGAACGATTCATTTCAGCAGATTCTTCAGCGTTTCCTCCAGGATTGATTCAGACGTTTCAAACCAGATCCAGACAGGCTGGGTGTTTATGGTCCGGGCTGAAGCAGCAAATCAGCAGGAAGAAGTTTCCGTCTGCAGAGTTTCTGTGAGAGGAAGAGAGGAAAAGAGGAGAGGAGGATTTCTAGTCCAGAACCATCGTCTGATTGGACCCGACCCGCCCAACCAAGCAGGAGATAATCAGGCAGCTCTCACTATTTCCACTCCTCTGTCTTTATCTCAGCTCACACACACACACACACACACACACACACACACACACACACACACACACACACACACACACACACACACACACACACACACACACACACACACAGGCTTCGGAGGCGTTCAGCCACAAAGAGTCCATTCACTGGAGGAAAAACAGGAAGCAGCCGAGCATCGCGTTTCCTGGAGCAGCTTTTCATCCCACAGCATAAAAACATTCCCTCCAGATTCACAAAACCCAGATTCACGGACACTCGGCCCTGAGGGCCGCCGCGGCGAATACAGACACGATGGCCGGAGGGAAGGAGGAAGAAATTCTACCAAAAAAACGGACATCTTCAGATTCATCTCAGAAATGTTCAGGAAAAAAACAGGAAATTTCTGAGTTAACAAAAAACTTCATAAACGTTAGATTAATCTAAAAAAACTTGAAAATTGCTGAATTTTAGACTTGACATTTTCTAGGTTTCAAAAGAAAATTTTTAACGTTAGAAACTTACATTAGAAGTTTTTTTTTTTCTGGAAAAGTTGTGAATTTCCAAGTAAAAAAACTCAAAGATTCTCAGAGTTTCTGCCTTTTTTCTCGCAAGTTTTCTATTTTTCAGGATCAGAAACTTCCAAGTTTTTCCTAGAAAATTTCAGAGGTTAATCTCAAAATTACTAAGTTTGTTTGTTTTTTTACCAATGTTTTTACTTTTCAAACTCAGACATTATTTCTGAAAAATTTTGGAAATTAATCTCAAAATCTGAGTTTTTTTGTGCAAAATTTCCACTTTTCAAGCTCAGAAATTTCGAAATTTTTAAAAGAACATTTCTGAAATGAATCTCAGCATGTCTGAGTTCTTCTGGCCTGCTGTAAATTTACTGCTGCTGTTATTTTCTACCTTGAATCCCGCGGATAAACGTTGAGTAAAGCCATAAACCTGGTTTTGACCTTGAGTTTCCCGCTCTGACCTCTAAATAAACGGGCGTCAGTCGTTAACCTGCGGAGCCGCGTTTCGTGTTACGGCGGGATAAAGCCGCCATCTGTCGGGTAAATAAAGCTCTCTGCTGGCTGTGAGGTAATGCACTTTAATTTGATGTAATGTGAGAGTCATCTGGAGGAAACTGCTTGTGAGCGTCAAACGGCGGCGAGGCGTTATGAGGAAGCAGCTGGCCGAGCAGATGAGGTTCTGCTGAGCTGCAGCGGTTCGGAAACGTCCCGGCTCGTTTTCAGGTTCGGAGTGATTACAGCTGGAAACGCAGAGGTCCTCCGCCTCAGCAGCGCCACCTGCAGGCAGAAATAACCTGGACATGCTGACATCGTCAGGGTTACAGAAACACCGTCAGATGATATTCATATTTCTGACTGAATTAAAGACTGAAAGAACCGGAACTCTGCAGAAAGAACCGAACAGAACCGAGTCTGTCATGAGTCATCATAACCGAAAATATGATGAGTCATTCTGCAGACTTTTATTTTTACTTCAGTTTGTGAATCCTGACAAAATGAATCACAGAGAGAAATGAGGAGGAACGGAGTATGGCAAGACATTTAGAGCAATAATGTACACCTAGAAATTAACTGAGTATGGCAAAACCTTTTTAACTATAATCAAATGCAATAAACCGCATAAGGCAAGACCTTCATAACAACAATAAAAATCTAGACATGAGATGAGTACGGCAAGACCTTTCTAACAATAATTAGGAACTCAGAAGTTCATGTCTCCCACGTTGACCTTTGGTCCAAACTGGATCTTCAACAGAACCATGATCCTGAACACACAGCAGATCTAAGACACAATGACTGAAAAAGAAAAGAATCAAAGTGGAGCAATGGCCTAGTCAAAGTCCAGACCTTATTCTGAATATAATCAGCAGCATTTTCACTAAAGTATTTTAAATGAAAATTATTTTTTAACTCTTCCTGGTTGGAAATGATCATTTAAATGATCAAAGTTTGGATCTAAATGTTTCCATGACGTCACAATCGAGGTCCCAGACCGGCCAATCAGGACGGAGCTTCGTTAAATCACCTGATGATGTCATCAGGATCAGACCTGGCCCTCTGACTGCCGTCAAAAACACAAATTTATCTCATGTTTCCTGTGAAAGTAGGAAAATGTCAGAGCTGATGTTTATCAGTCGGGCCAGGAAGCAGCAGAACCGGATCAGAACCGGAAGCAGAACAGACCCAGAGGAGCCGCTCAGCATTCAGCTGTTTCCCCACCAGGGAGCAAACCAGAGGTCAGCAAAACAAACGCTCCTCTTTGCCTGTAAAGGTCAACGTCTTATCTTCACCTTTACATGTCCATCATCTCCGCCCCTGGGGTCAAAGTTCATCAGACAAGGAGGAGAAAATGTGAACAACATGTGAATATGGTTAAAGGATGAAATCATGTCTGAATGTGGCTGTTAGCATGGAGCTAAGCTAACAGATCAGACCAGTTTCAACCCGTCTGGATCAATAAAGACAAACTAAAACCAGATGGGCGGCCATCTTGGATTTTCTCAGCAGTTCAGACAGTCAGATAAATTAAATCAGTTATTTATAGGGGCAGTGAATGGAAGTGGCTAAAAGTCTCAATTTTCTTAATACATAAATATTATTTTATTAAATTCAAATAGTAAAATAACATTTTATTCTCATTTGTTTTGTTTTGTTGAAATTATAGTTGCAAAGGGAAATACTTTGAACATTTTGTTCCAGTTCCAGCGGTGTCTGCATTTCCGCTAATTTACTAATAGTGAAGCTAATTTTTAGCTTAGCGCTTTGATAACATTTTTCACACTTAGCTTACCAAAAATCAATTTTTCTAGATAAATTCTAAAACCAGGGTGTTAATTTAAAAAATACATGAAAAATTCTGGTATATGAAACCTCCTGGTGGGCAACAACATGGTGTAACTTAGCCCTTTAGCATTAGCTTCTTCTAAATACTATGTCAGTATAATGTTTTAGTGTTAGCTTCCTTTATATTATGTCTAGGTGAAGCATTTTAGCATTATCTTCGTCTAAATACTACACTGGTATAACACTTTAGCATTAGCTTTTGCTAATTACTGTTAGCATAGTGCTTTAATGTTAGCTTCCTTTAAATTCTGTTAGTGTAGCACTTTAGCATTAGCATCCCCTAAATATCATGTTGGCAGCATGTGGAACTAACTGGCATGGTTACTGCTTTATGGTTAGCAGGAGGTATGGTTAGCTAACTATTCATTTAGCAGTGCTAACTTTTTGGTTAGCGGTGCTAACCACAGCCCATTGATATTGTGATCTTATTCAATGTCTTTGAGCTGAAATGTAAATATAAAGTCTAATAATTACTAAGGCAGTCTTTTCTGCAGATCAGATCCACGATGCGTCGTCACAGAAACGCTGATACAGTCTAATAAAAAGTGACTGATAACTGATAGATCAATATTTTACTGTTTAAAGCTTCCTCAGACTTTAACAGACTCCATTAATGCTCCTGTGCGTTTGCGTTAAGCAGAGTGCGTCGGGTCACGCCGGGCTCTCCGTGAGCCCCCGGTCCTCCTCCAGCCTGCGGCAGGAAGCGGGTCATTAAGCTGCGCAGGAAGTCGCCGCTCCGCGCTAAACCGGATTCCTGTGAGCGATCCGACACGCAGCGCCATGACGGCTCCGCAGTGATGGATGCTTCTCCTCTAAACGTTTCATCAGAGCAGCAGGAGGCTGAGCGCCGCCGCATGCTAACACCAGCCATCATCATCATCATCTCTGGGTTTACGTTTAACTGTCCTCATATTCTGACACGAGTCCATCCTCAGAGCCTGGAGCCGATAATCTGCTCAGATTATTGAGTTTATCAGCAAATTACAGAAGATGTGAGAAATGAATCCTGAGAGGAGATGATGGATGGATGCTCATTATGCAGCGCTGATAGGAGAAACAACAGAGATAATAGAGGTCATTATGGGATGCTGTGTCTCATTACAGGGGGTCCAGTTCAAACAGGAACCAGCACCAACAGTGATGTTATCACATCAGAAATAATCTGTCATCCTTTTTTATCCTGTGTGCATGTTGGTGATTTTCTGCCGTCGTTGCAGGGAAGTTTAAGAAAATAATTCTCCTCTAACAGAAACGATCCAATCAGTCCTGGAACTACAAAGCTGCTGTAAAAACATGACGTCTCACTTTGACTTGAATTGTTTTTTTTATTATCCATTTATGGCTAAAACGTGTTTATTCTCCATTCAGTGGAGGAACTAGAGGTGGGAAGTACGGTGGCTCAGAGGGCCAAATGTTCAGCAAACTCATGAATAATGCAAACTTCAAAACAAACATAAAACGTCACAAATACCAAAAACTTCCAGGATAAACTGCTGAACACTCGCGCCACAGAACCGCAGCCTTCCAGACCACTAGGGGGAGTCTGGAGTCGGTAATGTTATCTAGATAAATCTGCTGCTGTTCTGCAATATCATAGAAGACATGAAGTTTTATGCAGTTTTCCTTCTTTCCTCTGGACGTCTCATATTCCCGACTGACTGATCCCAAAACTGGGAAACTAAAACTACTGGCAGGAAGGAAACAATTCATCCATTTCAAGTTTTACTGCTCAACAGCAAAATTTATCACATTTGTACAAAACATCAGCAGGGCTTCAGGCTGCTGCCTTATTTAAAAAATCCACAGTTTTTTGGTCATCACTTGTTTTCCATTTTTAATATTTCTGATTCGGGGCCCAAACAAAATAATTTCATGGGCCACAAAAGGCCCCCGGACCTCAGTTTGGTCTGGAGGACTTCAGCTTTGTGAAGCGAATTTAATCAATCAATCAATCAATAAAATTATTTGCATAACACATTCAGCAACAAAGTAGTTCAAAGGGCTCTGCATCATAAAAACTCAAAAATGAAGAAAGTAAAATCACCAGTCACCAGCTGACAGAACAGAACCAGAACCAGAACCAGCAGATCTTTAAGGTGTTCAGTGATTTAAACGTTTACAGCGTTTTATTCTTGTTGTTTTTGCCATTTGATGGGTATTGTGATTCTACTTCCTGTTTGCTGCGTTTCTGAGTTTTGCTGTTTGCATCATTCATGTTTTTGCAGCGTTTTTATCCGTTTCCTGCATGTTAGCGTCGTTAGCGACCGTAAGGCAGAGCAGCCAGAACCTGCAGTCCTCAGAGAAAAGCAGAAATAATTAATCCTGACATTCATCCACTAGACGTTACCGTAGCTGGAACCCAAGGGAAGCGGACCGTCAGTTTGGACCTTCAGTTTGGACCGTCAGTTTGGACCGTCAGTTTGGACCTTCAGTTTGGACCTTCAGTTTGGACCGTCAGTTTGGACCTTCAGTTTGGACCGTCAGTTTGGACCTTCAGTTTGGACCTTCAGTTTGGACCTTCAGTTTGGACCGTCAGTTTGGACCTTCAGTTTGGACCTTCAGTTTGGACCGTCAGTTTGGACCTTCAGTTTGGACCGTCAGTTTGGACCTTCAGTTTGGACCTTCAGTTTGGACCTTCAGTTTGGACCGTCAGTTTGGACCTTCAGTTTGGACCTTCAGTTTGGACCGTCAGTTTGGACCTTCAGTTTGGACCGTCAGTTTGGACCTTCAGTTTGGACCTTCAGTTTGGACCGTCAGTTTGGACCTTCATAAATAAAGTTTTCTTTTCTCTTCAGTCTGGTTGTTTCCTAACACCGTTTGCTCTCATCTTGCGATTTTCTGGATGTTGTGGTGAAACTGGTCCTGTGGTTCTGTTGAAGCGGTCAGGCTGAGCCGCCGGCCCGCAGCATTGCCTGCCGCTGCCGCCGGCTGCTGCTGCGCTCCTAATGTCCTGATGGACCCTGACTGCGCTGCTCATCCTGCTCCTACTGGGCGGCTAATGCAGTTACACTGTCAGATCAGCAGGGGGCTCCCTCCCTTTCTCGCTGTGTGTGTGTGTGTGTGTGTGTGTGAGAGAGGCGGGACTCTCCTGCTGCAGGTTTACGGTTAATCAATCATGGAGGCGCCTTAATGACACCCTGCTGCTTCCCTAATGTCTGCTGGCAGCGGCCGCCTGCAGCTGGCTCACGCCTCATGCAGGCACGCAGATGGCCGCCTCACTGACTGACGGGACCCGCTCACACACACACAGCGCCGCTGGCTGGAGACGAAAAGGAGGAGGAGGAGGAGGAGGACTCTTCGGCCTCGCCTGGCTGCCTCTGCCCCGCAGCTTTCCAAATGCAGAAGAAGAAAATCCAGAAAGTTTGTCTGCAAACACCTGGAGAAGCAGCAGAAACATAACAGAACTGAATTGGGGCCTTAATTCAGATTCTTCCTTTAAACCCGTCTGTTTAGATTTGCTTCGAGTCATGATTCTGGTCTGGATGAGAACTTTTCTCCGTTTCTCCTCCAGGTCTGTGTGAAATCGTACTGACGTGGTTTTATCTTCTCTGTTTGCAGAGAAGAAGGCAAAATCACCTCCAACACAGCGAACTGCAGTGGGTTCAGTCCGTTTGGTTCTGCTGAGACATTCCTCCCGTCCGGACAGCCAACCCGTCATCCGCCGCTGTGTGAGCCGCAGGTCCATTAGCATGCAGGTGGCTGCGGCTCACAGGCCCATCTGTCCGTTGGATTGCTTTCTAATTTCTGCTGCTTGTTGTTGTCATCCCTGTCGGCGCACACGCTGCCTCCTCTTCAGCCGGACTGACAGCCGAGCCGTTCTGGAACTAAAATAGTAATCCATCATCCAGGGAAGCCGCGGCGTGACACGCAGAAGGGAGGGAGGAGAGCCTGAGGTGTTACCACGACGACCAGCTCAGGTACGGAGACATCCCATCTGCAGTCCGGAGGGGAGGAACCCTGCCGTCAGGAAAACGGCCAGGAGTTTCCAGAGGAAAACTTTCTCTGAGAGAAGTCTAGCTGTTGGGCTGAGGTTCAGGTCAAAGTGGTGCTCAACCGTTGTCATGGCGATTATTTTTATTAAACAACCAGCTGCACTCGGTCAGCAGGATAAAAGACTTTCAGCAGGTATTAAAATATTTAGGCAAACATTTAATATTCACCCGAACTCTTCTACTGGTTCACTGCTATAAACCAGCAGTTTGTTAGCAGCAGGCTAACAATTAGCTCACTAAATACGCCCATGCTGCTGCCATTACTAGTCTTCATAGTGAACGCCATCTGTAAAGTTAACCCATGTTAATGTTACTAAAAATGGCCGCCAACCATACTAATATTAATATTGTGGCCGCTAAATATTGACCGACATATTTCCCTTCCCACATGAAGTACCTTTGTCCTAATCCAATATTTGGTTGCATCTCACGAATTTTACTCACCAGTGAGGTTTATGAACGTTATTCTTCTTACCTTGCAAACAATATTCGCTGTGAAGCCGTGAAAACTCCGAGGGCAGCAGGTCCGAGTGGTTGACGGCGGCCATCTTCTTTCCTCACCGAAATGTTTACGAAAAAATGACGTTCGGTTTGCCGACCCACAGCACTGCGACCATTTTTACACTGAAATCACTAAATAAAAGCCATATTGGCGAAATAATATGGACCGTCAGTCCGTTTTTATCTTCATCGTCTGTGACCAGCAGTCACAGACGACCGGAAGTCAAACAACCTGTGCGCTTTAGCGCACAGGTTGTTTGACTTCCGGTGTCATGGCGGAGTGGGCCGCTGAACAGCGTGACGTCAAGAACTAAATGAGTATTAAAAAAACGCTGCCATTGAACAGGTGGATAGTTCGCAGTATTTGGGAGTTGTTCTTCATATTTCAACAGTTGAGTCACATTTTACCATTTCAATAACAAAATAAAAACAATTGTAGGATTATGAATCCATCTACGATCTGACATTCAGCCGAGTGGAGGAGGCAGCTTTATTAAAGTTGATTTAATCTGTGTTCCTACAAACATACAGTATTTTAATGTCATTAAAACACTAAAATTAACATTCATTTTTGCTTGTTTGCTAAGGTTCTCTGCTGCCATCTAGTGGACAGATGGCGCCACTGCAGCATCATAGACCCGGTTCCAGGTCCAGAATGTTCCTCTTTGGTTCCTCCTGACCCTCAAACAAAATGACAAACGAGTTTATGAAAAATCACATTTTATTAGTGTGTGGTTCCGGCCCAGTGGACCGCTCAGAACTCGTTTGACTCGTTCCTATAAATAACCTGAGCAAGTCCAGTTGGAACCAATCAGAACCAAGAGCAGTTTCCCTCCTGGACTGAACAGGATCGTTAAAACTAAACGTCTTTTCATGGAGCGAGGCTGATGGACCGGTCCAGAACTGGTCCAGAACTGGTCTAAAACCTTCAGCAGGACTCCGGGTCAACCCAAACGTCCTGAAGGTAAATGTAACAAGCAGGACGATCCTGCAGGAAATGTCAGTAAGAGCGTCTGTCTGGTTCTGGATCTGGCTAGAAGACCCGGTCGAACTCAGTCTGGCTGGTGGTGGCCGGGTTCCGGTTCTGGTTGGGTTGCTGCTGCGGCATGTGGCCCCTGCGCCGGGGCGGGGCCAGGTACTCGAACATGGACGTGTTGTGCGTGGACAGCATGTTCTTGAGGTCGGATGGCATGGGGTCGGACCAGAAGAAGTCATGGTTGAGGGCGTCGTCGCTGTCGACCCGCTGGGCTGGGTCCAGAACCAGCAGCTTGTCGATGAGGTCCAAGGCATATGGATCCTTGACGTAGGCTTTGAGCCGGTCCTTGACCTTCCTCTTCTGGCCCTTGGGCAGCTCCATCTTCTGGTACAGCTCGTACTTCTTGTCCACAGCGGGCCAGGCCTCGGCCGTGATGGAGCCGCACAGCTGGCTGATGAGGGTCAGCTGGTGCTGCTCCGTGTTGCCCTGCATGATGGGGCTGCGGGTCCACATCTCTGCCATGATACAGCCCGCCCCCCACAGGTCGATGGGCGGCCCGTAGTCCCGCTCGCCTGGAGGAGAAACAGCCAGAGTCAGCAAACACAGCTCCCCCTGCTGGACTGACAACCAAAATACAGGAACAGCTCCCCCTGCTGGACAATCACTAAATACAGGAACAGCTCCCCCTGCTGGACTGACAACCAAACTACAGAAACAGCTCCCCCTGCTGGACAAACACTAAATACAGAAACAGCTCTAACTGCTGGACTGACAACCAAACTACAGAAACAGCTCCCCCTGCTGGACAATCACTAAATACAGAAACAGCTCCCCCTGCTGGACAATCACTAAATACAGGAACAGCTCCCCCTGCTGGACAATCACTAAATACAGAAACAGCTCCCCCTGCTGGACAATCACTAAATACAGGAACAGCTCCCCCTGCTGGACAATCACTAAATACAGGAACAGCTCCCCCTGCTGGACAATCACTAAATACAGGAACAGCTCCCCCTGCTGGACAATCACTAAATACAGGAACAGCTCCACCTGCTGGACAATCACTAAATACAGGAACAGCTCCCCCTGCTGGACAATCACTAAATACAGGAACAGCTCCCCCTGCTGGACAATCACTAAATACAGGAACAGCTCCCCCTGCTGGACAATCACTAAATACAGGAACAGCTCCCTCTGCTGGACAATCACTAAATACAGGAACAGCTCCCCCTGCTGGACAATCACTAAATACAGGAACAGCTCCCCCTGCTGGACAATCACTAAATACAGGAACAGCTCCCCCTGCTGGACAATCACTAAATACAGGAACAGCTCCCCCTGCTGGACAATCACTAAATACAGGAACAGCTCCCCCTGCTATTTCTATACATTTAATACATCAAAAACTGATACTTATTCCAGTTTTCCACCACAACAATAAACATTTCTGTGTGGTGGACAGATGCTGAAACCAGCATGTAGTTTCTCACCCAGCAGCAGCTCCGGCGGCCGGTACCACAGCGTGACGACCCGGTTGGTGTAGCGGTTCCCCTGGCTGTTCTTGGCCAGGCTGAAGGCCCGGGCCAGGCCGAAGTCTGCCAGCTTCAGGACTCCGTCTCTGGTGATCAGGACGTTGGCCGCCTTCATGTCTCTGTGCAGAATCTGAGGCAGAACCAGAAGGTTAGCAGGCGTCAGCTCCGGAAGCAGAATCAGAACCGGGCCGGGCTCACCTTGTTCCGGTGGATGTAGTAGAGGCCGTTGAGCAGCATCTGCATCACCTTCTTGATCTCGGCCAGAGTGAACTTGACGTTGGCGTTGCTCAGCAGGCCGGCCAGGTCGTGTTCGCAGAAGTCAAACACCAAGTAGATGGAGCCCTTGTAGCGGTTGAACTGGGTCGCTGGGCCAAACACACGGAACCGTGAGAGCTCTGAAAGCGGGTCGGGCCGGTACCAGACCTGGAGGACCAACCTTTGGTTCTGCAGATCTCGATCAGGTTCACCACGTTCTCGTGCTTCAGCAGCTGCAGGATCTTGATCTCCCTCAGAGCTGTGATGGGGAACTGGAGGAACCGGGTCAGAATGGGTCAGAACTCATTTCAGGTCAGTAGAACCCGGGTCAGAATCCGGTTTCTCACCCCTTCCTTCTCGTTCTCCATCAGAACCTTCTTCAGAGCGACCTTCTTCCCGGTCTGCCGGTGCTTGGCCTTGAACACTTCCCTGTCAGACAGAAGCAAACGATCACTGAAGATCCTGAGTCCAGACGAAGGTTCTACAGAACCTCCAGGGAAATATGAACACAGCTCACCTGATGTGGGGTTTTATATGAACTAACACATCTGTTAAAAATGTTAAAATCTGTGGCCTGGGCTACCGCCCCTTTAAGGCCGTTCTAAAGTCCAGCCACACCTGAGATAAATGGAGGTTTATTAAAAAACATCACTGGAACTTTTAATAGAACTTTTATTCCCAACATGTAAAAAATCTGATCAGAATAATCACTATAATCTGTGAAATACTCCACCTGGTATTTAACAGATTTATTCAGTGTATAATAATAATAATAATAATAATAATAATAATAAAGCAGCTCGGGTCCCAGCGGTCAGGTCAGACACAGAATACCTTCACGTTGATATTTTTATGCTTCCAAATCTGATTCCAGGTTTTTATAGAACCCAGAGTGAAGACAGAACCACCCAGTCCAGATCCGACCGGACCGATTATCAGAGAGCTGATTAACATCGACTGTTACTTTCACCACATCAGACTTTTTACTTCAGTAAAATGTCTGGATCCTCCGCAATGTGCGTTTCAAACAAGTATCAGAGAGTTAACGTGGAAGTGAGACCTCTTGTTTCTACAGCAGCTTTGTTGATATTTTCTGTTTGTCTTCTTGGAGATCAAGAAGAAACGGCAAACACCAACAATATCACTGGAAGTAAAATATGTTTTAAAATACCATAATTTGCATATTTCTGTCTGCCTGATGACATTTTCTAAATGTCAGACCGATGTTTTACCTCTTACATTTCCGTCAGTAAAATATGTCGCAGTGATACTCTCCCTGTGGTTTTGGGTTTGATTCAACCAGGATTAAATCTCCTGTTTTTGAAAGTTTAACTGGTCAGAAAACGCACTTTAAAAATACAGGTTAAGTTTAAACCAAGCTAGCTTAGGTCGGGTCAGTTAATCTCAGGTACAGATTACCTAAACAAGCGGAAGTGGGCCTTTAGGTTCTAGTTCGAAAGCTAATCATCATCTTCTGAAGCCAGCAATTAAAATCTGATCGTGTTCCTCACCCGAAGGTTCCCTGTCCGATCTTGGCCATCTTCTCATACTTGGAGAACTCGTCGCAGAACGGGAACTCCACTCCGTCGTAGTATTTGGACATGATGGCGGCCTCCCGGTCGGGCCTGCGGAGGGAAATAAAAGCCGTTTTTCACCTCAATCTGGATCCTTTTGGCTGAACAGGGAGCTGGACGCGATAAAAACAGCTCCATCAACCAGCCAGAACAATAGCTGGAAAACATTGTTTAGAGAAAATGAGAGAAATTCTCACTTTTCAGCCGCGGTGGCGTTGCTTGTTTTCTCTCGCTGCATTTCGGCACCGGAAGTAGTTCTTCTTTGGTTTGATCTAGCGGCTGATCAATTAAAAACACGGAGCTCTACTGCCACCAGCTGGAGAGAGGCTGCAACTGCAACCTGTTACATCAACAAAAGATGTAACAGGTATTTTTCTTGAGAATTCAGATTTTTCAGGGTAAAAAGTTAGTCCTATAAATTGGTTATGATTAATAAAGCTTCTTAAAGTATTCAACATATTGTTTCAGAAAAATATTTAGATTCATTTTTAAAAATCTAATTATCTATTTATTTGTTGATCGTTTAACCTATTAATTTACATTTTTGCCTTCTTAACTGATAATTATGTTGTTTAATCAAATAATATTGGGAATTGCATACATCAGTTTATACATATTTTTATTCTTTTGATTTATTTATCTAATTAGCCATTTTTAATTGTTGTCATTTACTCCATCACTATTATTTAAAATGTAAATTTTAAATGATTATATATATTATTTTTGTATTATTTATTTATCAATTTATCATATTTTAGTGAAGTTATTTATTTACTAAACTATCTCGGGGTTTTTTTTATATAAGTTTTTAAATCAATATTTTCTCCAGCCATCAAATTGTTCAATTCTTTAATTATTTCTTATCCAACTTTCAACTAGAGTTGTAGAATACGCATTGACCTCCGTCTTCAAACTATTAGTATTTTATGTATTCATTTTCATTATTTAATTTGTTTATTATTATTGGAGCTTTGGGATGAAATTTCGCTCAATAAGAACATTTTAAATGCCCAGTTGATTAGCAGTAAATGTCTGTTATATTCGTTTTTCTTTGTGTTTTTGTAAATCTGTTCAGTTTGAACATATTATATACTGTATGGTTCATATTTTGACTGTAACGTGCCTACATCCAGAAAATAAACAAAAAGCCGTAGAAGGGGCGTAACTGGACGTCATTACGTATCTGAAAGGACCCGCCCATATTTGGTCGTGGCTTCCTGTAACTCCCACCGCCTCATGATGGCGTGTCTGCTGCGCGTGCTGCAGCGGCAGTCGGCGTTTGGCGCCTCGTGCAGTGAACGGGACTCGGTGTTCAGGTTGGCGAACCGGGCAGTCCGGAACCACAGCACCCAGGCGGCTCCTCACTTCCCCGGCATGGAGTACCAGGTAGGGGCGCGGCGCGGCTCCTCCGGGCGCTGCTAGCCCGTTAGCTCGGCCAGCTGAGTCCGGGCGGCGGCAGCTTTATAAGTTTGAACCGAACCGCAACTTTGCACCGGGATGAAGAGACAAACATGGGCCCAGTTAGTTGTACTGGGAGAACAGCAGAGAGCTAATGGAGGCCGGCTGGTGCCGCGGTCCACTGGGTCAAAGTACAGCTGGACATGTGAACTCCCGGTTCTGGTCAGTAGAAGGAGGTGCTCCTACAGAACCGGTTCTGATTGGACCTCTCGGTCCATTTTTCAGACTAAAGCATCTGCAGCGCAGTCAGACTGGATGGAACTGCAACATTCCGTCTCACACAGATTCTGAGCTGGAGTCAGGTATGCACTTTGACTAGGCCACTTTAACACATGAATCGGCCTTTAACTGAGCCAGTTCAGCGCTAAGAGCCAGATTAATGCTGAACCGTTTCAGCTGAAACGGACTGTTTTAGTTTGTTCACCTGGCTGTGTTCATTCTGTCCAGGTGTGTTTAGATTAGTTTGTATCTGTCAGATGCTTGAAGCAACTTAACATGTCAGTGAAAACCGGACGATGATTAAAGTTTAGTAAAAACCTGAGCTCCAATCCGCTGGATGTGGAAATGTCACATTTTAAATCATGTAGGATAATTTACTCACATGGCCGACATGTACTGTGGTGACCTCTACCAATTTGCATATTTTACATTTTAAACATTATTTAAAATCTAAAAGCGATATCTGGTCCCCTTCCTGTCAGCCTGCTCAGCAGTGCTGGACACATTTCATGTACATGGAGCCGTCTGTGTTAAATACACAGAACTCTGTTTCACACTTTGTGTTGCTCTTTACATACAAAATATTGTTCATTCTTAAAGTCACAATATTTTAACAGACTTTTTACTTCAATTACTTATTTCAATGTCCTGCCCAAAGACTTGGAAATTCTTACATCCTTTTTCAAGATATTAAGTTACGTTCATTAAGTTTGTTATTTTTCAGAACAGTAACATAAATATTGTTGTGACCCCAGGAGGTCACAGCCTCCCGTCCCAAACGTCCAGGTGAGAGCTGGGAACCCAAAACGTTACAGAAACATTAATATGTTTAAATATTTTAAATATGGCGACTAAGTTAAACACAGCAGGTCCGACGCACAGTAATAAGTATAAATATTAATTTGAACTCAGAGGAGTTTGTTTTTATTCTGCTAAATCCTTGAACTGTCACTGCGCAGCACCGATTGTGTTGATGTGATCAGAACCGGTTTGGGTTTCTGTCAGCGGCGCCAGAAGCTGCTGCTGATAAAATGTTCACTCCAGCGGCTGGTTGTGCTTCATCCCCTCCTCTGAGGTTTGATGCGACACAAAGTTCACCAATGTGAAATGACACCTCCAACAGAAACAGACACCTGTTGAGGAGCGCTGTTACCATGGAAACAGATTTTAGTCCTAAAGGATTCGGGTCCATCTGTCACCTAACATCTCTCCTCCCAGACCGCCACCAGACCAGTTAGCGTTAGCTTAGCAGATCTTCACAACCTGCGCTGCTTTTGTCAGTGCTACCTTCAATGAGCGTGGGAAATCTCAGCAAGAGTCGCACAGGATCAGTAACTAAAGCGTCTCTGCTGCTAACGGGGTTCAGCTCCAGCCCTCCTCCCCCAGCATGATGCTGCCTCCACCAGTGGCTGAGCCAGTGGGTTAGTTCAGGTTCAGCTCTGCTCCATGTTGGGTTTGGGTCGTTGGTTCTGGCTGTGTTTCCGGGTCAGGATGTCATCAGACCTACTTCCTATTGCAGGACGCCATCTGCACCCTGAACACGCTGCAGAGCAACGCCAGCGTCCTGCAGCAGACCAGCAGGGGGCAGAGAGACCCCCAGCAGCAGCTGCTGGCCATGCCGGGCTTCCTGGAGCAGGCCGGGCTCACGGTGGGTCCACCAGAACCAGAACCAGAACCTGCTCTGCTGCTTCAGGCTGACCCTCTGTTTGTTTCAGGTGGAGCAGCTGGATCACCTCAACATCATCCACGTCACAGGGACCAAGGGCAAGGTGAGGCTCTTAAAGGGCCGGTACGCCGACCTGATGCAAGCACCAGGAACACCAGTTTGACCTCTGACCTCTCAGCCCTGACCCTCTGACCCCAGCTGCTCTGACTCCAGCCCCTCTGACCTCTGACCCCTGACCCTCTGACCCTGACCCCAGCCGCTCTGTCTTCCAGGGATCCACCTGCGCGTTCACGGAGCGGATCCTCAGAACCTACGGCTTCCGGACCGGGTTCTACAGGTGAGTCCGGTCTGGTGAATCCGGTCCTGGTTCAGATGGAACCGACTTTAACACTATAAAAATATTTTATTGTTTTTAAATAATTTCAAATATAAAGAAATTTTTTATTTTTTTGCATTATAAAATGTTATTCATTAGATCTGTTTATTGATCTATGATTTTATTTAACAGTTTGTCAATTTATTTACTTTTTAATTTTATTTAATATTTTCTTGAACTTATTTATACAATAATATACTTATTTATTTATATTTTTTATTTGACTTAGTTTAGCTATTTTAGTCAAGTTATTTATAAATTTATGTTCTTCATAGATTAATTTAACATTTTATCAGTTTATTTGCTTTCTATCATTTATTTAGTCAGATTTTACTGCAAATGAACCAGATTTAGAATAACGCTGCCCACAGCATGATGCTGCCACCACCAGTCCAGGTTTCGGTGGAGCAGGTTATTGTTGAGCATAGGCTTCTGATTGGACGACGTTCTGCTCTGACTTCCTGTTTCCTGCAGCTCGCCCCACCTGGTCCAGGTGAGGGAGAGGATCCGCATCGACGGCCGGCCAATCAGCAACGAACTTTTCACCAAATACTTCTGGCAGGTTTACGGACGGCTGGATGAGACCAAGGTGAGCCCAACCAGAACCAGAACCCGGCCTGTAAACTCACCATCAAATCTGCTGGATGATGCGTTTACAGACCAGAGAGAAAGTCAGAGTTTTCAGTGTTTGAACTGCAGATCAGAATCTAACAGTCCGATTGGCCCGGTCCGATTGGCCCAGTCCGCTCTGCACTGGGCCCAGTTCCAGAAAGGAGGAACCAGTTAATGAGTGTGCTGGTGTGGGGCAGAGCGTGACCTCCATGTGACTCCACAGGCTTATTGGAGACGTTCAGGCCTCACTTTGCGTTTTGCTGGTAACTGTGTGGGCTGTATGGGAAACCCAAAGGGCCAAAAATCATCATTTTACCATACATCTGGTTAAAGGTGTAGGGTAAAATGGTTGGGATTGGTCTCCATGGTTACTGAACATGTTCATTACATTGTTTTTAACAAACTCAGATAATCAGGTTTCACCTCCTCAGTTCTGCATTTTTTTTTCAGTTCTTTTCAGCAAATGAGCTGTTACTGGCCACGCCCCCAAACTCAACGTTTACACTTCATACAGGTGAAAATGGCTACAGTTCAGTAAGACTGAAGAAACAAAGATGCTGTAAAATATGGCCAAAATCCCATCAAAACTGTTTTTATGCCCTGAGGCATGGCGGGGGAGGGTTAATGGTGCGGGCTTGAAGTCCTGCTTGTCATTTATTGTACTTCGTAAGGTGATTCTGACCTCTGACCTCAGGAGGCCCATGGAGGGACGATGCCGGCGTACTTCCGGTTCCTCACTATCTTGGCGTTCCACGTGTTCCTCCAAGAGAAGGTGAGCTCCCGCCGCCGCAGCGTCTGATTGGCTGCTTCCCATCGCTGCGTCTGATTGGCTGCTTTCGTTCAGGTGGACTTGGCCATCATCGAAGTCGGGATCGGAGGAGCGTACGACTGCACCAACGTTGTCAGGTGGGACTCTGCTTAAAGGTGGACGCCGTCACTTTAAGGCTGGAAGCCGTCTGTTTCAAGCAGGGGGAAATATTAGCTTAGTTTGATTTAGCTTGGTGTAGCGTAGCTTAGCGCCTGTTAGTACCAAGACAGGCTAGATGTTTGGTTCTGTTGTTGAGTTCTGGAGCTTGATGCATAGCTTAGCTTAGCGTAGCGCAGGACATCTTAGTGTAGGTTAGTGTAGCTTAGCTTACCCTCGTATAGCTTAACTTGGTGTGGCTTGGCATAGAAAGCTATGCTGTTGCATCCTCTGTCCAGCTTCTTGGGTAGAAAGTATCGGGACAGGGTAGATGTTGGGTTGTGGTTCTGGTTGAGTTCCTGATTCTATCTGGTTCTGGTGTTGGGTTCTTGCTTTGTTTTGGGTTCTGGTTCTGGTGTCGTGCTCCAGCCGCTCACTGACCCGTGCGTTCCCAGGAAGCCGTGGGTCTGTGGCATCGCCTCTCTGGGAATCGACCACACCCAGATTTTGGGCGACACCATCGAGAAGATCGCCTGGCAGAAAGCGGGAATCTTCAAGGTGCGTCTGGTTCTGGTCGGGTCCAGGTAGGTTCAGACTCCATGTCCGGTTCTTCACTCGGAGGTTGACTTCTGTGCAGCCGGGCGTTCCCGCATTCACGGTCCGGCAGCCGCAGGAAGCCATGACGGTTCTGAGGGACCGGGCCAGAGAGATCCAGGTGAGTGTCTGGGACCGGCGGCTTGGCGCTGCCGCCGGCCGTCAACCTCACGTCTTCCTGTCTGCCGTTGCAGTGTCCGCTGCGGGTCTGTCCGGACCTGGACCGGTACCAGACGGAGTCCGGAGCGCTGCAGCTGGGCCTGGCGGGTCAGCACCAGCGCTCCAACGCGTCGCTGGCCCTGCAGCTCTGCCACACCTGGCTGCAGCGGAGGTGTGGGCCAGGTGAGACCCAACGAGGAAATATCCATCTGTTAACATCTGGATCACCAGCAGGACTTTGACACGACGGATCACACGGACCGTCCTGATGACATCACAGTGTTTTCTCCTTAAAATGAGCTTTATCGTAAAATTAGGAATTTGTTTTCGTAATTAAATTTTTATTTTATTTTGCTTGGCTCTGCCGACATTCTTTCTTTTGTTACAAACGTCTCACCTGTCAGCCTGGTTAGTTTGAGCTCTGCTGCCACCTGGTGACCGGAGGCTAGTTTATCAAGCATAAATAAAGACCCTGCTCCCAAACTATGAGAAGTTCTGAGGTTCTGGTCTAGAGGTTCTGTGTGGAAAAGCCCGTCTGGACTTCCTGTCTGTGCAGATTCAAGCCCCGCCCTTCCTGATCCGGACAGCAGCTGCGTATTGCAGGCGGACTCTTTCCGACCAGGTGCCGCCATGGTGAAAGGTGAGTCCCGGAACCGTTCGGTCGGACCCGTAGAACCCGCACTGGCTCATGGTTCCTGTGTTTGGTTCCAGGCCTGGCGGACACGCATTGGGCCGGCCGGAGCCAGACGCTGCGGCGCGGCGCGCTGACCTACTTCCTGGACGGAGCCCACACCCACCGCAGCATGCAGGCCTGCGTCCAGTGGTTCCAGGAGGCCGCCGCCCAGTCCCAGAGCGGAGCCAGGTGAGCCGGAGCGGACCGGTACCGACCCGTGTCTGTGTGAAGCTGCTCCTGTTGACCCGCTGCTGTGTTCCAGTGGAGCCGTGGTCCGGGTTCTGCTGTTCAACGCCACCGGGAAGAGGGACGCCGCCGCCATGCTGAAGCTACTGCTGGTGAGTCAGGACCGGATCGGACAGAACCGGACCGGGTCCAGGTGGGCTAACAGCAGCCTCTCTGCTCTCTCCTCCAGCCGTGTCACTTCGACTTGGCCGTGTTCTGCCCCAACATCACCGAAACCGTCGCCTCCGGCAACGCAGGTCAGAGCCGCAGTCTGCTGCTGAACGAACAGTTCAGTTCCGCAGGGAACTGTTCAGTTCCGTCTTCTCTTATTGATCCTCCTGTACCTGCTGATATTCGGTTCTTCTCTGGTTCTGGTTTTGGACCGGCTGGTCCAGCAGAACTTCAGTGTTTATGTCTGAACATGGACCCGTCTCCTCTCAGACCAGCAGAACTTCAATGTCGCAGTGGAGACCATGCTGACCTGTTGCCTGGACAACGAGCGGAGCTGGCGTCTCCTTAGCGACGGCGGAGATGACTACCCGGCGCCGCTGCTGATCCGGGACGGCCCGGCGCCGCTCGCTGAGAGGAAGGCGGACTCGCTGGTGTTCCCCAGCATCCTCAGCGCCCTCTGCTGGATCGCCCAAGGACGAGACCCGGTTCTGACCGACCCGGCTCAGACGGCGCCGCCCGTCACACCCAGCATGGCCGCCAAGGCCGCGCTGCTTCAGGACGCCGCACACGTCCACGTCCTGGTGACCGGCAGCCTGCACCTGGTGGGAGGCGTCCTCAAGCACCTGGACCCAGAGGACGGGTAGACTGGGAACGCTGGGTCATCTGGGAACGCTGGGTCATCTGGGAACGCTGGGTCATCTGGGAACGCTGGGTCGACTGGGACGGGTCGGTGCTGCTTTACTTCCAGGCTGGGTGAAACTGGACCTTCCAGGTGGATTACCGGGTTCTGTCCCGGTTCTGAAGCTCTTCTCACCAGATGGGTCGTCTTGTTGTTTTGGACTTTCTTTATTTTCTGATCAGGTTCTGATCTGGTTCTGATCAGTGATTGGCTGCTGGGTACCATTGGGTCACAGCGGTCCAAACCCAGCCCAGTCTGCGTCTAAACCCAACAGAACCGAACCAGCCGTGACCCAGCTGACCTTCAGAACCAGAACCCGTTGAGGAGCCCCAGCAGGGGTCAGTTCAGTGTGAGGGCCCGGTTCTGATCGGACCGGGCCTCGGCTTTCTGAGTCTTACTTGAAGCACTGTTTACATGAACCACTGGTCTCTGCTGGATGGGTCGCGCTGCAGAACCAGACCCAGCAGAACCAGAACCTCTGCCTTCATGATGTCAGTCTCTCTGTGTGTTTCTGTCTCTTCTACTTTGTTTCAGTTCTGTGGGAAAGATTTCAACACTACTGAGGATGGTTGCGGTTCTGATCCGGTTCAGATCAGATTTAAATGAGCCTTAATTTAAATGATTATACTGACATCTGCAGGCGGTGAGAGGTACTGCAGGCAGAAGCATCAGGATAGATGAACATATCTGAATCTGATCCAATCAGGATGTTGGTACTGATATATTAATTCCATGAATTTCTCTCTAAACTCTGACATTTTGGCAGTCAGACTACAATGAAGATGTCAGAAAATGTTTAAATTATGGATTTGATGATGGTGCCAATAAAAAAATAATTAAAATGTTTTCCTGCTTACAGTTTGAACTCTTCCTGTTTGGGTTTCTGCAGCTGGAAAATGCTGAAATTAATTTAAAGCTGTGAAGTCAGAGAAACTGAACCCAAAATCAACTTCTTTTTTTTAAATCAATCATTAAATGGACCATAAACAGTTTGATGCTGAAATGTATGTTCAGTAATTAAGTCTAAGTTGTACATTTAATTTGTTTAGGGTTTAGAACAGTGGTCCCCAAAGTGGGTCCTGGAGGGCCGGCATCCTGGATGTTTTAGTCTCTCCCTGGTGGTAACAACCTTTTCTTAGGCCTGTAATGAGGCGTCATTGGATCCAGGTGCCTTAAACCAGGGAGGGAACTAAAACATGCAGGATGCCAGGACCCACTTTAGGGACCCCTGGTTTAGAGGATTCATTTACTGTGAAAGTGATGTGAAGTAATGCATTGTAGTAGGGCTGTTGTAAACGAATATTTTAGTAATCGAATAATCGGTTAAAAAAACATAACATACAGCAGTGTTACTATTGGATATCAATATCAGTCCAATTTTTCACATTTGAGCTTCTCTAACAATAATTTTTCTGTAGTTCAGAAAATTAACCTGCTACAATAATAACTCACTTTCTAAGTTAACCTGAAAAATTATACAAAAATCTGAAGTTATATGTAATAATAAGGAGGCAGGCTAACAAATAACCTGTCTATTTGTGAGCAGGCTATTATAAAGAAATGTCTATACTCCAGTTTCTGTTTATGTATTTGTCTTCAGTTTAATAATGAACTCTCACCTCGCCCAGTCATTTATATCATTTATATCCCATGTTGGCGACGGGATTTGACTCCTGCATTCGTCCACACAGAAACATCTACCAGGTATGTAACGTCATGATGCTCTTCGCCACCCATTTGCTGCGACCGGGATGATATGAAATTTATTTTCTGATATTTTCAGTAAAGCTACGCATCTAAAGCCACCCGCAGTGTTCAGTCTATCCGCTCACCGTGTAAATAATCCCGCCGTTCGCTCTGAACCAGCAGCTCCGGAGAAAAGCTCCCGTTATTTTAAGGATGTTTACTGGTCCCCCGAAAAACAACAAAAACCCGGACATTATCATGAATCAAAGTCCTCCCGGACCGAACTTGAAAAGTGAACGTTATGTTGCTAACACTTAGCTTCCGTCAACAACTCAGGCGGAAGTGAGAGCGCAAATAAAGTCCCGGCAGGAACACGGTGCGTTAATTAAAACGTAATATTGACGCTTCGAGGCAGGTAAATTTTTCTCGAAGAATTTTAATAATCGAGGTACTCGAATCACTCGACGAATCGTTTCAGCCCTACATTGTAGTATATTTATGATGTGAACTTTAAAATGTGCAATTTATTAACTTCCGCCTGGTGGTCATTTAAAATTGATAACGGGTCAATTTGCTCACAGTAACTGATGTATGTTATGATCTTTAAAGTCAAACTCAGAAAAATTAAGATACAGTCATAATAATGGGACTTTATTCCAGGTTTATTGCAACTTTGTTTTAATTTATTATTATACAGGAATAAGATTTTTTTTTATTCGTGCTATCAATGCTAATATGGATTTAAATCTTTTCATTTTCTAAAATTTTATTTTAAATTAATTTTAAAAGTGAGAACTGAGTTTTTACCGTCTTTGTTGTGGAGAAGATGTTTAATGCTGCTGAAGCTCCTGTTTGTTGTTCTTCAGCCTAACTGTTAAAAACTTACTGGCGTCTTTCTTAGCCAATAGGAACACGGCACTATGAGCGCTCACATGTCACCCAGCCAATAGGCGCGCAGTGGGCGGGGCTTCGTTCCCGGCTAACGTAAGCGTTGTTTGTAGGAAGAAGAAGCCGATTCTGGAAGCCATTACGCTGCGCTCATAAAGTGAGCAAATCGTACTATTTTTGCGTACATTACGCACGCTTACCTCCGTCAGGAGCTTCTCCCGCAGGTATGGCTTCGGCCGCCAAGAAGAGGAAGATGAATTTCTCGGAGCGGGAGGTGGAGATCATCGTGGAGGAAATAGAGAAGCAGAAGCAGACTCTGGTGAGCCACTTCAACGCGGGAGTCACACACATGGCCAAGAACAACGCCTGGATGGACATCCTGAAGAAGGTGAACGCCGTCACCACCTGCCCGCGCGAGCTGCCCGAGGTCAAGAAGAAGTGGTCCGACATGAAGACCGAGGTCCGCCGGAAGGTGGCCCAGGCCCGGGCCGCCATCGAGGGCACGGCCGCGGACTGCGCTCCGGTCCCGGTCATCCTGACCGCCATGCAGCAGCGGATCTGCAACCTGCTGGGGGAGGCCACCATCATCAGCTTACCGGCCGGGGACCCGGAGGCGGAGATCAGCCTGCCGGTGGCGGTGAGCGCCGCGACCACCGTCACCCTGACGGAAGGTAAACACGGCGGGGTCAGAGGTCAACAACGCCACAAATACTCTCATAATTAATACGTCATATTTAATAATAACACAAATCTGACTGGAAATCATAAATTGATTGAAAAACATTATTAAAAAATTATTTTAAAACATTCGTAAATACAATAAAAAATAAATTTGAAAGTTGTTTTTAAAAATAGATACACTGATGGTTAAAAAATCAGAAACTTATCAAAATTAATTAAAATAAAGAAATTGGCAAAAAGTCATTGTTAAAATAACTAGTAAAACTATTACAACAAATAACACTCAGTACATTATATTTAAAAGTAAAATAACCTTTGAAAAACATTAGAAAAATTTATTTAAAAAATTTGGTAAATACATTTTAAAAAAGAAAAATAAGTTAAAATTAATTATGAAATAAAAACTTAAAAATAAAAAGATGATCAGACGATTAAAAAAAAGGGATTTCAATAAAATTAGACTTGTTGGTAGAATAAAGTTAAAAGGGTATCACAAATTTATAAGCAGATTTAAAACAACAAAATATAAATAAATAAAGGAATAAATTCAAGTAAGCATATGTTAATAAATATAAAAATCAATAAATTACAACTTAATTAAAATAATTTAAGGACAGATTAAACAAAAAAATCATTACTGTTAAAAAAAAAAATATATATATATATATATATATATATATATATATATATATATATATATATATATATATCTACTGAAATTTGATTCTGAATTACTGAAATTTTTTATTATTATTATTATATTGCATCCTTGACAGTTTTTCCCCCAATTCAGCAACCCATTAATGACGTCAGGCTCTAAGCCACATGTGTCAAACTCAAGGCCCGCGGGCCACATGTGGCCCGCCATGTCATTTTATGTGGCCCCCCCAGCGTTTTATAGGTCCATGATTGACTTAAACTAGGTTTTGAGCACGAATTGACTACAAACTACATCTCCCACAATGCATTCCGATTGTTACCAGCCAACATTACGGCTTCTCGCCACTAGAGAGCAGCAGAGTCACCTTAAGCTGCTTATTGATTTTCCCAGCGAATAAAACTGAGACTTCGACAAGCTAACATGAAAACGTCCAAGAAAAGAAAAATCGATCTACAAGTAAGACTGTGAATGAAGATGTGTGAGTTGGTGTCAGGGCGGCAGGTCGCGCTAGACTTTTTTTGTTATCCGTTATCTTGACCGACAACATAAAAAAAAAAAAAAAAATTGGCCCTGTACTATTTTTATCCGTGAAATTATAATCATATTAACATCGGCTATTTAGCCGCATTTTATGCGGTTTAGTGAATATTCACCGTGAATCCTGATCCCATCACAAATTAAGCAGATAAATGCATCTACATTTTTCTCCGTAGTGACAAAAAAACCACTGACTGAGGCCCCAATAACTTTTAATAAATTAAATTAAGCGACTTCACTTAAATTAGCATCACTTCACCCGCTGGGGTCTGAACGCACTTCCTCCTGGTTCCTATCTGCAGAAAAATCTGCGCTAATTCATCAGTCAGTTGAATCTGTCTGATCCAAACAGATCAACTGAACTCTGAGTGTTTTACCCTGAGCGGTCCGGTGTGCGCGTTAAGGATTTTTTTATTTTTTTTTCGCTTCTCCGAAACGGACAGATGTCACGTCTGCAGCTCCTCCAGAGCGGCTCTCCTGGGTAACGTGAACCCAGAAGGCTCCATTTGTTAAATCCGCTGGATGAGTTTCTCCCAGCGGTTTTTAATTCTTCGCAGTGGCGTAGCGTAACTGCCTCCGCAGTGGTTGAGCAGCGGACTGCGCATGTTACAGTCTAATTAACTTTTGCATCGTCATTTATTTCCTCAAGATAAACTGCCGGCTCCTCAAATGGATTAACACAAAGTTGCATTCTCTTTAGTTTTCTCTGGTCTGTAATGGAGACTTGAATTTAACGCGCCATTTCAAACAAAGGTTTCGAATGCGCTTCCTAACCAGAAGCTCCAAAGCGTTATTTAACAATATGAGGTGTTCAATTTATTTTTAACATTGTATTTTCATACATTTTATGCTAGGGGTGCCCAAGTCTAGTTTTTCAGAGCTACCATCTGCAAGATGCGTTCCTTCTCTAACACACCTGGATCATTTACTCATTATAAGGCTCTACAGAACTGAGTTGCTGCTAATGAGGGAAGTCAACCTTTTGTCTGGGGTGTTTTAGCAGGGATGCATCTAAAAGTTGCAGTCTGAAGGACTGCAGCTGGGCACTCCTGATTTGTACCGTCAATGTGGCCCTTTGAGGGGGGCCAATATGCTGAAGTGGCCCTCGGTGAAATTGAGTTTGACACCCCTGCTCTAAGCGCTGGTGTTGATCTGAATGAGACGCTCTGATTGGTGGATCTGTGATGATGTCAGAACCCAACTGACCCCTCATGTTTTTTAACCTGCCGTCCTCCATGTTGTTCAGCTCTTCCAGGACCAGCAGGGGGCGTCTGTGAGGAGCCCAAACCGCTGACCGGTAAGTTCCCCGTCCCGGACCTGCTGAGGTTCTGGTCCAGATCTGAGCTCAACCTCTCCGTCTTCAACCTCCAGCTGAAACCACGTACCACGCCCTGGAGGACGGTGGCGTGGTGGAGTACTGCACCGCCGCCGCCGTAGGAGACTCCGCTCCCGCCGTGATGGCCACCGTGGAAACGCCGGTGGAGATGCTGGCGCCGTCGCTCGCCTCGCCCGCGCCGCCGCAGGCCAAGCCGCAGGAGCTCAAGAGCCGCATCGCCCTGAACTCGGCGCGCCTGCTGCAGGAGCAGCGCGTCACCAACGTCCACATCCGCCAGATCGCACAGCACCTGGAGGGGCAGAACGAGCTGCTGCAGGTGATGCGGCGCTGCCAGGAGGCGCAGGCGCTGGCGCAGGAGCGGCAGGCGCAGGCGCTGGAGGGGACGCAGGCCGCGCTGCTGGCGCTGGTCCAGATGCTGCGCCCAGCGCTCAAAGACCTCAGGAAGTTCCTGCAGAGCGGGGCGGAGCCGGCGCCCGCGGCGACGGTGGCGCCCGCGGCGACGGGGACGCCGCCTGTCGGTACCGCCGCCGCAGAGGAAGAACAGAGCAGGTGTAAGAGTCCTGCTGCAGCGCCGCAGCGACCCGACCCGCTGGAGGAGACTCACTGACCCAAAACCTGTTCTGACCCGGTTCAGGCCTGCGTCCAGTGGTTCAGATGTTTTCTGACCTGTTTCTAAGCTGTTTCTTATCCGCTCTGACCCGGTTCTGATCCACTGGAGGAGATTCGCTGACCCAAAACCGGTTCTGACCCGCTGGAGGAGTCTCTCTGACCCTGTTGATACCCGGTTCTGACCCAGTGAAAGAGACTAATTGACCTGGTTCTGACCCGGTTCTGACGCTCAGCCTGGTTTTACAGGCTACAGACAGGAAGCTGCAGTGCTGCAGTTGGACCACTGGGGGGCGCTGTGTCCCTACAAACTCCATGTTTTTTTATGAATGCAGTTCTGTTTTTAATAAATAAAATCTGACTTCTGGGTTTTAAAGCTAAAACTGAACAAAGTGTGTGAAGGAAATGACATCATCAGTGTGAGCGTCGCTATGGAAACAGGTTTCTCAGTTTCTGCTCTGGAGCATCCAGCTGGTTGTTAGTTGTTCACTTTCTGCTTCATTAAAGTTTAATTTAAATTTTCCTCCAAATTTCTCCACATTAATTCCAAAGTTTGTTTGGAGGAAACCAGGCCGTGGATGCAGTGAAACATGGTGGTGGCAGCATCATGCTATGGGGATGCAGGGGCTGACAGTCGTCAACATCTGGAGGGAAAATGGCCGCCAGTCGTCTCCATCCAACCTGATGCAGCAGAAAAAGAAACCTGAAGATCAGAGTAACTGGAGGCCGGAGCAACAATTTCTGTGAACAGATTCTGAAATGAATTTATTTTATATAAATGTTATTTAAAGTAAATATTACTGGATATTAATTAGGCATTTAATGTTACATTTATTTATTTCATTTTTTATTATTTTGTCCGTTTGGGCCTCCGTAGCTCAGGGGTCACATAAATATGACTGGTCTCATGACCCTCTTTAGTTTTTAGTTTAGTTCTTAGTTTTGTACTTTGGTTTGATGACTGCGCGCTCCCGCGGCGCTGCGCGGGCACGGCGGGCCGCCTCTCTCTTTAACCCGCTCGGTTCGGTTCGGCGCGCCTCTGACTGCGGGGCTCCGCTGCGGGGACGAACCCGCACGTCCTGAAGAGCAGAACCAGGAAGTTCGGAGTTGGGATCCGGTTCTGACCCGGAATGACGCGCTGCGGGCGGACTGTGCGGTGAGTTTAGCGGTGTTTGCGTGGCAGAGCGGTTCTGGAGCTGCTGCGGTTCGGAGTTGGTCCGGACCGGGATAACGTCCTGTTTCTGGTCCCGGTCAGCAGGAACCACCAGGAATGATTCACCTGGAACACCGACTGGAATTCTGCCTTCTCTAGAACCGGACCCAGTCTTTCCCTGCGCGGTTCGGCTGCGGGGTTCGGCTGGTTCTCTCTCTGGGGATCATGGCTTTTCTGATCAAGAAGAAAAAGTTTAAGTTCCAGGTCCACTTCGTCCTGGAGGAACTGACCGCGGTTCCGTTCGTCAACGGGGTTCTGTTCTGCAAGGTTCGGCTGGTGGACGGTGGGGACTTCAGCATCTCCTCCTCCAGGTGAGTCCGGCCGCTTCCTGACTGGTTCCTGACTGGTTCCCAGTCAAACCGCTGACTCGACCCACTTTCTGCTGACTATTGTAGGCTCGGTTCGGTTCGGTTCCGGATGGCTTGACGGCCATAAAACCTGCGACCTTTAGTTCGTCATGTTGATCCGCCTCACACACCCTGCGGGAGCCGGTTGCTCCGGGAACTCCAGTTTCAGACATAAAGAACGTTCTTAACCCGCGTCCAGCCGACAGTATAACCGGATCATTTGCCTCAGTCCTCTGCGCACAAGGCGCAACGGAACCAACACGGTGTTCAGAACATTTTCCTCCCAAACCGTTTTCTGTTTATTTAGGTGATTTTCTGTAGTTGCCACTAACAATTATGATCCTCAGTTTTTCTCACGATTAATTGATTATTCCAACGATTAATCAATTATTCTGGCAATACATTTTTGTGACAATTAATTATTCTGATGGTTACTGTAACAATTAAGTAGATAAAAAAATTGTCACATTCTGCACATTTTTCATTTAACTATTTAATCCTCTTTTATATAATAGAAATAAATTAAAAGATGCAAACAAACAAAAATAATTTTTAAATAAGAAAATCAACATTTCCTTTGGTGAAGGTTTGATCGTTTGCAGCTAACCGTTCTGACATCATGAAAAAAGCTGAGCTGAACATCAGACTGACTGTCCAGTTAACGATTAATCGATTAGTTGACGATTACTTCAGAAATTGATTAATCACAATTAAACCGATCAATCGTTTCAGCCCAATCCTTTTTTTTTAATCTTTAAATATCCTGTCGGTTTCCAGGCTGTTGGAGGAAACAGGAAGTTTACCAAAAGGCATCAGAACCAGAAATAAAAGCCGACTCATCCTGTCAGATGATCAGAAACAACCGACTGAAGCTCTGGTTTGTTGTTTAGCTGGAAACGCAGAAATGCACCGATCAGGCCGATACCGGCTGATACTGACCGATACTGGCTGATACCAGCTGATACTGACCGATCAGGCCGATACTGGCTGATACCGACCGATACCGGCTGATACTGGCTGATACAGGTCGATATCGATTCCTGGTTTCCTTTGAGCTCCAACCGACCAACTCCAGTTTTAACCAGTTCGACTATTTTAATTTTAAAAAGATGGATAAAGTCCTGCAGCTTCTTTCCCCTGGGTCTCAAATTAAATGTGAGAGGAGATGTTGACTCAAAAGAACCCGGTTCTGTTCCAGCCTGACTCAACAGAACCCGGTTCTGTTCCAGCCTGACTCATTCCTCCCAGCAGCACCGGTCTGGACTCATGACTTCATCTGCTCTCTGCTGAATCGTTCTGTTAGCAGTTAGCAGTTAGTTTTCCTCCAGCCTGATCAGTTCCTGCCACACCTGGAGTCACCTGTCAACGTGGAACAGGAAGAGGAACCGCCACTCGGTTATACTGAATATGGAGAAGTGCAGGAAGATGCTAATCCTGAAGATTTTAACTTCTTTTCTGATTCATTTGTTGTTGTTTTTAAGGTCACAGATCAAACAATTATCACATTTTTAAAGATTTGGTTATTGATCTGTTATTATATTTAAAAACAACAACAAAAATAATCTACCAGATGGGTTTTATTCCCTCCATTCAGGCTGTTTTGCTTTGGAAATGAGTTTCCAGTTCCACCATCTAATCATGGATTTGTCTTGTTTTTACATGTTCAGTTCTTTGTTCCACCTTAAATATTCTCCTTTGCTCTGGAACCAATAAACTTTTATGAGCTCAGATTCAAAACAACTCAGCAATGAGACACATTGCTCTCAACATAAATGCTCAAAACTCTGATGTTTATCTTTTTAAACCCTCATAAAAAATCAAAGGTTCATGTTCTGCTGACATATTTAGTTTTTCCAACAAAAAACAGCAAAAAAAAAATAAACAGAACAGTTTTACGTATGTGGATAAGCAGCTAGCATAGGCTACATGCTACATAAAACATCATAAAACTGTTTTTATTTTAAATTAAAGTCAAAGGCTGATTAGTTTCTCTGTTATGAAATCAAAGGTTTCATGTTGTTTATTATTCTAGCTAACTAGTTTAACAGCTTTGCTGCTATGCTGCCTAGCTATGGGCAACTGTTTAGCCACTTGCTAACAAGATGTTAGCTACTTGCTTGTAGTGAATGATTCACACACACACACAAAAAAATTTTAGTAAATAAGTTGAATTTCCAAACTTGCTGTGTGCATGTAGCCTCTGTTTTAGCTACTAGCATGATGTTCCTTAAAATGTTTACACTGATATTTGAAACTTTAAATGTCTGCAACATTTTGTGATAGTTCTTAGCATTAGCTAGCTTTAGTTGGTTGCTTATCCATTTGTTAGTGATTTACCAGCTTGTTGTGAAGTCGTTACCTTGCTAGCTGTTCAGCTAACCGCTGTTACATCTTGTTCTGTGTTATTTTCAGAAACAATAAGAGTAAAACTACTGGGCTTTTTGCCACTTTGTAATTTTAAACCTTTAATTTAGATTGATGCTATAAATAGTCAGAACACTGAGAGTGAAATATTTATAACTGTTTCATCAGAAAACATCGATGAAAACAGTTGGTCACATTTTCAGAGGTGCGTTTGGAGAACAGGCTGTGATTTCCCAGCCGGGTTGAAACCGTGCTGGAGCAGAAACACGTGTTGATTCAGGGACAGAGTATCTGGGCTGCAGCGGGTCAGCCTCATTGTGAGGAAAGGCTCTGCCTCACAAAGGTGTGCCTGTGTGTCCAGGTGGGCCGGGCCGACAGCAGAGAACCTGCAGAACCAGTCGCTCCGCCTGGCTGCAGCCGATGGGGGTTTAACACATCAAAACCGTCTGAGGGAAGGAAGTTCCCAGAGCATGAACAGGATGAAAAATGTTTACTGACATTCAGAGTCAGAAATGTTTTAACTCCTGAGGAAAAACTCGGTTAAACATTAAGTGTTTCCTCTCACGATGAAGCGTCACGCCTGGGGAGCTACGCAACCGCCGCCATGAAATATAAAATATGAGCAGAGATGGATAACCGGGTCAGGCTCAGGCAGGTTCTGAGAGGAGAACCGGGTCGTTTAGTTTTTTGAAGAAAAGTGGTTTGATTTGTCCAGTCACCTTATTTTGTAAAAACAATAACAAACGTCGCTGAATGTAGCGACGAATCGTTCGTCTTGGCCACTCCCAGTTTAACCCCCTGTCTCTTGGCTCCGCCCACTTTTGGGGGTGGTTCCTCTGGGGGCGGGGCTAAGCTTTCGGGTCACTCCGGTCTGTAATAACAGAACCAAGCAAACTTACACAAAGTAATGATCAGGAAACTCTGAAAGCTGAACTGAAGATTTCTTATTTTCATCGCACAAAACTACCGATCCTGTAGATCAGCAAAAAGTTTCAGATTTAAAACCCAGATACTTGAACTTCCTCTTCTGTCAAACCTGTTCTATGATCTGTTCTAGGATCTGTTCTAGGATCTGCTCTAGGATCTGTTCTAGGATCTGCTCTATGATCTGTTCTATGATCTGTTCTATGATCTGTTCTAGGATCTGTTCTAGGATCTGCTCTAGGATCTGTTCTAGGATCTGTTCTAGGATCTGTTCTATGATCTGTTCTATGATCTGTTCTAGGATCTGCTCTAGGATCTGCTCTACGATCTGTTCTATGATCTGTTCTAGGATCTGTTCTAGGATCTGCTCTAGGATCTGCTCTACGATCTGTTCTAGGATCTGCTCTAGGATCTGCTCTACGATCTGTTCTAGGATCTGTTCTAGGATCTGCTCTAGGATCTGCTCTACGATCTGTTCTAGGATCTGCTCTACGATCTGTTCTAGGATCTGCTCTATGATCTGCTCTAGGATCTATTCTACAATCTGTTCTACGATCTGTTCTACGATCTGTCCTACGATCTGTTGTACGATCTGTTCTACGATCTATTCTACAATCTGTTCTACGATCTGTTCTACGATCTGTTCTACGATCTGTTGTACGATCTGTTCTACGATCTGCTCTACGATCTGTTCTAGGATCTGCTCTAGGATCTATTCTACAATCTGTTCTACGATCTGTTCTACGATCTGTTCTACGATCTGTTGTACGATCTGTTCTACGATCTGTTCTAGGATCTGCTCTATGATCTGCTCTAGGATCTATTCTACAATCTGTTCTACGATCTGTTCTACGATCTGTTCTACGATCTGTTCTACGATCTGTTGTACGATCTTTTGTGCGATCTGTTCTCTTTGCTGGTCTATTCAGACAGCAGATCTGATATCAGAGATCACGTATTTCACGTCTGCTCTCACTGAGATCTGCTCTCTCCAGATTCTTTGAGTTTTAATCTGTAATTCAACTTGATGGACACAAACTTTCATGATCAGTTCAGAGATTTTCTTCCTCATTTCTTTTGAACTGAATCTCCTGTCTGATTCTGATCGTTGATCCTCTGACATGGAAACTGAAACCTGTAGCATCATTGATAACCTTAAACTCGTCCTGCTGCTGCGAGTCGAGGTGAAGCTGAAACAGTTCCTGTCGGAGTTGCTGATTCAGTCACAGCTGATGTTTGCTGGGTTTGGTCTGATCGTAGCGATGTGAGCGCAGCGAGCCGGACGGATAAACATCCATCTGTTTGCCGTTAGCAGAGGAGGAAAACCCCGTCGTAAAGTCAGATCATCTTGGCTCTCAGCCTTTTCTCTGGAGAACTGGGTTGTTTTCTTTTCCTTTCGCTCTAACAGGTTAACTGTCGAGTCTTCGGGTTTGTAGACCTTTAAGAGATGCTGTGATGACATCATGACCTCTTTTATTTCACATCAAAAGCTGATCTCTCATATTCTTGTTTTTAATAAAGGTTTTGCTTCAGGAAAATTTAATTTACAAACTGAAAAGATGAACAGCTAAGATGATAAAGTAATTAGCTTGTACCCACTTGCTAACAAGTTGTTGTGCTGAGCTTTTTTAGGCACTTGTTAGCTGTTTGACCTCTGACCTGTTTGGTTGTTTCCTCTGTAAGCTGCTAAGCCTCGTCCAAATTAACTATTTAAGCCACCTGCTAACGAGATGCACACCTTTCAGCTAACTATGTAGAGCTACATTTACACAAAGGATATTAGCCTAATGAGCTACTTGGCTAACCTGACAACTCTGGAGAGTTTCTAGACAAGCAGGCAATCTTTTAGCTACTTGCTAACATGCTATTAACATAGCTACAACCAAACTGTTTGGCTTTTTGCTAGCGCCTCTTAACAGCAAGCAGCTTAGCTTATTTCATTACTTGTAAATTAGATGTTAGCCTCTTACTAATGAGAATTAGCTTTTTGTTAGCAGGATCGTTTGGTACTTACTACCAAACTATTTAGCTCCATTACTTGCTAGCTAGCTGTTAGCTTTAGCCACATGTTGCCAAGATTTTAGCTATTTGCTAGCAAACCATTAGCAGTTTAGGATCTTTATGTCTAATATTCTAGAAACAGGAATAAAGTGATTATTCTAATGTTATTTTTACCAAAGCAGGCAAACTCTGAGGATGTAAAATAGTTACACACAGTAGAAAACTTTTACAGAAAGTCAACATACTTAAGATTCATAAACAAAACATAATTTAAATAATTTTCACTGATTCTTGGAATATTTTATTTATTAATGCAACAAGCTGCTTACAGTTGCTTTGAGAAGAATCTTCAGTTTCAACTCTAAATGAAGTGTGTGTGTGTGTGTGTGTGTGTGTGTGCGTGTGTGTGTGTGTGTGTGTGCGTGTGTTCTGCAGGGAGGAGGTGGAGCAGAACTGCGTTCGATGGGGGAAGAGGTTCTCCTTTGTGTGTAAAATGAGCGCCAACCCCATCACTGGAGTGTTGGATCCCTGCATCTGCAGAGTTTCTGTTCGCAAGGTAAACATGGAATCACGTCCAAACTGCTGTGGGTCTGAAAACGTGTCTGTTGTTGTTGCTGTGAGTCGCATGCTGGGATTCGCTGGGATCAGGATGAGGAATCTAGAATTAGTTTAAGTATTCTGCAGAAATAAAACCAGAAACAGGAAACCACAGAGTGGACATTTCCCAGTGGGACCAGGGAAAGGATGGTGGTCATCAGGACCAGAATGCATCTGTCCACAGAGCGTTCAAGGTTTTCATCAGTGGTGGGCAATGCTAACTAAAAAACTAGCTGCGCTAACCCTACAACACATCATAAAACGCTTTACCGACATGTTACTTAGCAAAAGCTAA